>NC_085976.1:3313312-3613312 GCF_910591565.1 Cydia splendana | reverse complement strand
ATATATTATTTATAATAAAGTTTATTATTAAAAAATAATTACATTATACCGAAAAAGTTGCTATCACAATTTCGTTATTACGTTGAATACGGCGTCGCACTGACAGTTAATTCATCGCTCCACGAGGAATTAAAAACTTTGCAAACAAATCGACAGAACACCCAACTGGGAGCGATTTCCAATAATCGACCAAATTCATTCGAAAGTCAGCCATCTACCTAATTCAAATCCTCATTTTGCTTTTGTGAATAATTAGATGATTTGATTGCTGATATCCGTGCTAAAAGCTGAAGTTAAGAAATTTTATGTAATAAGTTAAGCTAAGTTCGACACAACTTTTGTTTTAAAAGAAAAGACATTAACGTCTTAGATTGGTCTCATTGAACATTTGGAAAAAGTACCTATATTTTATTACGCAGTTACCTTTTCATATTAAATTATTAAGTACTGCAATGTAAGATATTATAGTGAGCTCACTTGTAAGTACATTTATGTACCTTACATAATTACCTTAATTTAATTTCATATACTAGACGCTTGTGGTCCCCTTCATCTCGAAGAAATTCTGGTCCATTAAGACGCTGAATGAAGTACACCCTGCTCCTGCCACTAAAGCTTAATAAAATATGTTGTCAAAATTTACATGCACCTTGTTTTGATACATGTGATGTCAAAACGTTAGCTTCACTGCTTAATTTGTGCTGTGAAACACGAAAAAAACATTATTAATAAAATATGCAACGCCACACTAGATAAATGATACATTATAAACTGACAAACTAGTTATCGTATCAGTTATTTTCTTTTGTTTTCTGTCATTTTTAGGGTTCCGTACCCAAAGGGTAAAACGGGACCCTATTACTAAGACTTCGCTGTCCGTCCGTCCGTCCGTCCGTCCGTCCGTCCGTCCGTCCGTCCGTCCGTCCGTCTGTCACCAGGCTGTATCTCACGAACCGTGATAGCTAGACAGTTGAAATTTTCACAGATGATGTATTTCTGTTGCCGCTATAACAACAAATACTAAGAACAGAATAAAATAAAGATTTAAATGGGGCTCCCATACAACAAACGTGATTTTTGACCAAAGTTAAGCAACGTCGGGAGTGGTCAGTACTTGGATGGGTGACCGTTTTTTTTTTGTTTTTTTTTTATATGGTACGGAACCCATCGTGCGCGAGTCCGACTCGCACTTGCCCGATTTTTATCAATTGTTTAGTCAACTTCAGTCCCATAGGTACAAACTTTTACTTTTTACAAATGTTAGAGCTCCGAAGTAATTTACTCGTATTTAGGTAAGACGTAGGGCTATGATATGTCATTGGCATTATTACATGACTGTGACCTTTACGAAAACTTTTACCTAGCCTTAGGCAATTGTCAAGAAGTTAGCTCGTTACTTTTAACTCTTATAAGTGCTTTTAAGATAATGTTTTTAACCCATTAATTTATCCGCACTAAAAGTTTGAGCCCTGCTCATCACATTTGATTCAATTGTTCAAAGGGCATCTATTCTCTACGTGCTTCAACAAGATTTTAATATTGCGTCTCTTGAAAAGTTCAAGGTACAAATAGCATAGTGGTGTAAGATATTTCGCTATTCGTTTATTTTCGATCGCGTTTGATTAAAGGGTGTTAGTGTGCAGCCTGCAGCACAATTGTAAATATCTGTTGCCCGAAGCAATTCAGTGCTTTTGTGTCGGAAAACTAGTGAGGAAACTTAGTCGATGAAGACTTTTAACCCAAACTGTTTAGACGACAACGGTTTCACTCAATTCGCTTGAATTTTTTATCGCTATTGGCGACATGTTTCGGACCCGTCGGGGCCCCCGATAGTTTAAAATGTCTCACGAAAGTTTCATTTCGACTTTTAAACCCATCCCAAAATAATCAAACTCTTTCTGAGTTATGATTTTAGAGACCTATATTGATATGTACCGTCTCGAACATTATGTCAAGGGTGGATATGTTTTTTATCATAATAATATAGTGTGTTCCATGGAAACGTCAAAAGTAGGTGTCAACGTGTATCAAATATATCGTAGGTATTTATAGTCCCAGAGAGGTCACCTTCTAATCTGACTTCCAAACTCCCAGACTTTTGTCATTTAGAATTCGTATTTCTGTTTTAACGAGTTAACAAACTGAAGAACTTGTAGAGAAAATTATTGCAGTTGACAGCTATAGAAGTAACTAAAGTGTCAATTTTAGTAACTTACTTATATCCTTTAGAATTCGTTTTATTTAGAATTAGTTTAATTTTAATTAGTTATATGTAATGCTAGTAGGTATAGTTTTTATTTAGTTATTCTTGTTTCATTTGATTGTATTCTCCCATTGTATTGTGTACCATAAAAGCACTTTTTACCACTTAGGGAAAATTAAAAGCATGGCTGAACTGTAAAAGACATAAAATAGTTCATATCGTGATGTGACTAATGTGCGTTTTTTTTCGTATTTGTTTTAACTAAAAACCCTGGTTGATCGGACTATTTAGTGCTTTGTGTTGCAAAACTAGCAAAATGCGTTCTCGGGAAATCGCCACTGGTTACGTCATAAATTATAACCGCGTTCATTGCTTTGTGGGCCGCTATAGCTTCCGTTTTGAGCTATGAGAACTTTTTCCTTCGCTGTTAACTTTTATTTAGTTTGTTTCTAGTAATTTTAAATAAACTTGAACCTGTTTTTAGGGTTCCGTAACTCAAAAGGAAAAAACGGAACCCTTATAGGATCACTCGTCGTGCGTCTGTCTGTCCGTCCGTCTGTCACAGCCTATTGGCTCCAAAACTACTGGACCAATTAAGTTGAAATTTGGTATACATATGGAAGTCTGTGACCCAAAGACGGACATGTAATAAAAACAAATGAATTTTTAGCATAGGGGGCAGTTTTAGGGGTAATATGAGAAAATTAAAAAATAAAGTTTGGCAAACCATATCATATTACATATTAAATGAAAGGGCTTATTTTGTGGATCTCAAATATATTTTTTTTATAATTTTGTATGAAATAGTTTAGAAGTTATTTAAGAAAATAGGCAAAAAAATACCATTCCCCCCCTTAACTCCGATACTACTGGGTCTAGAATTTTGAAAAAAATACACAATATAGTTCATCACCTCTAGATGACAGGAAAACCTATTAGAAATCTACAGTCAAGCGTGAGTCGGATTTTAAAAAAAAAAAGCGGTTGGGCTGTTTTAGGGACATAGCCGTAATGGTTTACGTGAAACGTGGTGAGGACAGCTTTTGCGAAGGCCGAAGGCCGAGCTACGCGTAGGGCCGAAGGCCCGAAGCGTCCCCCAGAGGCTTTTTGAAACGCACGGCCGCAGGCCGAGTTGCGGGAGGTTAGTGCTCAAAAACAGAACAATTATAGTACGTGTCTGAATGCGAAGGTCGAAGGCCCTGAAGGCCCGGAGCCTCCGACATGTGCATGCTTCCTGCAAAGGAGATCGTCGATTTTGTTCTATATTTTGCTAAGCGATTGGGCCCGCTCCATGAAATCAGATGCACTACTTACATGTACCTAAAATAATTATGAAACGAATCTTTATCATTTCTAGATTATTAAGGTGAAAACAGAGCAGAATCACTATATAACGGGAATTTTGATAATTTTTCTGATAAAAACTAGAACCTGATCAACCTGAGTAAAAGGTTTAGGTACATAATTAATTTTAAATAACTAGTGTACAAGTTATTTAAGAAAATAGGCAACAGTGACCAGATAAAGGAGAGGGCTTTATCTCCGAAACTGCTGGGCGTATATTTTGAACAAAAACGCGATAAATAGTTCTTTACCTATAGATTACTGGAAAAACGTATAAGAAGTCTGTAGTTAAGCATGAGCCGGACTTAGGAATAAAAATTGCGGATAAGCTCTATCAGGGCCACAACCGCAATTGTTTACGTGAAACGTGGTGTGGACAGCTAGTGCGAAGGTCTAGGCCAAGCTCTGCGTTGGGCCGAAGGCCTGAAGCATCCGAGAGAGGTGCACCAAACACCAAAGTTTGCAAATTGAGGGGATATTTTTCTTTCACTCCAATGAAACCGTAATTAGAGTGACAGAGAGAATGCCCGCAATTTGCGAACTTCGATTTTCGCGGTTATAGCCCTGTTATCTTGAAATAACAGATATACCTACGCCTAACCAAGGCAAATATAAAAAAAAATGCGTAACTAATAGTTAGTTACGCATTTTTCCCTCTGATAGCTCAGTTAAAAAACACGGAAAAGCCGGGGCGTGCCCCTAGCCACCCGTGTGTGGCTGTGGAACAATTGAATGAACAGTTGAATGTACCTACTTAAGAACTTCGCTTTGCTCGCTGGTTCGAAAATGTGTGCAGTACGGAACCCTTGGGACGCGAGTTCGACTCGCACTTGACCAGTTTTTTTTCTGATGGGACCTAAATTACTTCGTTTCGCTATCAGTTTTTTCTGTTTGAATTTTCGTCTTTAAAACGCAATAGGTAGTGAATAATGATCCAGAACAGTTTATTTTAGTTACTAAATTAACTAATTTATGAAATTAAAGTTGGTTCTGATACAAAAAACATAATTTATATGCATAATAGTTAAAAATCTAATTTTGTGTAAATAATAAATACCTACAAACCATACGAGAGTCATTCTTAAGTAAAAAAAGGTAAGTAGGTAAGTAATCTTAACCCTTTCACGGGGATAAGAGTGTCAGTAATTACGGAAATAGAATCCTAGCACTTATGTATAATTATAGCAAATACATACATTAAAAAAATACTTATAAAGGCAGAGGGAATGTATTTTTCTCTGCCTTGTAAAATTAATTGTGTGATAGTGGTACGGAATCTTAAGTATTACTAGTCTGCACTTTTTTCATTAAATGAAACACCATAACCGTGATATACCATTGATATAATTTCTTGTTGTAGCTAATTAAAACCAAACAATTTCTTTTATTTTAGGCCGGTAAGCCTTTAAGCACTTAATAACATTTTCGTGTTCCTTCCAAACTTTCAATTTCAATTAATATCGAAGGTTGAACGTAGTCAACTAAATTGAATATAAATCTCTAAGTATCTTGAGATTCCATTATAAATTATGGAGATTTTTCAATGGTTGTTTTAACAAAGTCTACCGCCTGTTATGAATAGGCCGCAAAGGTTTTAAGGGGATCTAAGTAACTTATTATGTTTATTTTATGGAAACTTTCTTAACTATACGAGTCATCTTTCTCGGTGTTAAAACTTTTAAATACTTTACACTCATCACCCTCTTAGGATTCAAAGAACAAAATAATCTGTATACATGTAATGTTTTGAAAGATGTGTTCCGCCTAGTTTCTTACCGGTCCCATATTGGGATACCCTGATCCAAGAGGGGGGATTTAAATCTTCTCGAGGCAAAGGTGTAAAGTGTTAGAGCCGGCGTAGCTTTATTTCACGTATGCCTACTTGAATAATAAACTATGTTTATCTTACCTTTAATCGTTCTTCAGTATCTATAGTACCTATGCTTATTAAATTTAGTTATAGAACTTACTGTAGGTACGTAATGTGTGTAATGTAACATACTACATAGTAGCTGTAATTTTTCTGTTGCTGTATCTAGGCACGTTCTTATTTTAATCGTGTAGTGTAATAAACTAAAAATATGCGTGCGAGATGAATTGCGAGTAATTTGAAATCACTATAAAATCAAAATCAGATTTTTATAGTTTGAATACCCCTCCAAGATTATAATGGTATTAATCTTATGATTTGAATTGTAGGAAAACATTTTTATTATAAAAGCATGTAGATATGGGAACTAAACTAAAAAATAAAAACAAACCACATTTTAAACAATTCCAGTACATTTATCATCTTAAGCTTCATAAATAACTCTATTTCAACATTAAATTTTCACTTTAAACTAATTTACGGTTCCACTCACGTATGTTTAGACGCTCGCTCAATTTTAGTTTTTTAGAAAACACTCACTCAGTAGGTACCGAAAAGTACCGGGAAATCCGGGTTCTTTCCCAGTAACGGAAATGTCAGTCCCGGTTCTGGGAACAGTACCGGTACCGCATTCCCTCTCGAAACGTGTCGCGCTAGCAGGCGTGGCTCACCCCGCGATTTCGTCGCTTTGCTGCAGGTAGCTAAAAGTACATCCGTTCCACACCAATTTTGGGGAAAGCCATAAGCCGCGCGTGGCGCTGTCGCCACCTAGCGGCCATATCTGTGCTGATCGTAACAGACACGTTTTGTTAGAGTGAGTCTTCTGTACCTAGTACTATTATTTATTCTGTGGCGCTAGTGACTAAAAATACGTAAGCGAAACCGAAAATTAATTTAAAGTTAGTATGTCTCATGAGTCTCATGACAGTTTAAACTCGATTTAATTTCAACATTAACAAGAGTACAAATTGCGCATACTAGATTTAAAAAGCAAAGACATTTTTATACTTAAAATATCTCCTGAAGGCGAAGAAATTCCGAGCGGCATCATCGTAGCTCGTGCATTCCACCCGCGCCTCTGCGGGTGGCATATCATTGCACCGCTGAGCAATATAACTCTCGCCCTACTTCTTGAAGCCACTGGCTTTGAGAATTTCTTAAATTTAGACTGCGGATTGTAGACTAAGTATTTACCTACAAACAAATGTTGTATGTGCTTAATGGGTCATTTAGGTTCTAATCTATTTTTTCTGTATTTAAAAGCTGCGAGTAGGTATGTTCATTGGTGAAACAAATGTCCACAAATTAAGTACAATATTATTCCTCATGTGTGTAAAAAGAAAATACTGTAAAAAATTCGGGCAAGTGCGAGTCGGACTCGCGCACGAAGGGTTCCGTACCATATAAAAAAAAAAACTAAAAAAAAAAGCAAAAAAAAAACGGTCACCCATCCAAGTACTGACCACTCCCGACGTTGCTTAACTTTGGTCAAAAATCACGTTTGTTGTATGGGAGGACCATTTAAATCTTTATTTTATTCTGTTTTTAGTATTTGTTGTTATAGCAGCAACAGAAATACATCATCTGTGAAAATTTCAACTGTCTAGCTATCACGGTTCGTGAGATACAGCCTGGTGACAGACGGACGGACGGACGGACGGACAGCGAAGTCTTAGTAATAGGGTCCCGTTTTACCCTTTGGGTACGGAACCCTAATTAGTAATAGGGTCCCGTTTTACCCTTTGGGTACGGAACCCTAAAAATCAACATTGACGACCGGTCTGGCCTAGTTAGTGGGTAGTGACCCTGCCTGTGAAGCCGATGGTCCTGGGTTCGAATCCCGATAAGGGCATTTATTTGTGTGATAAGCACAGATATTTGTTCCTAAGTCATGGGTGTTTTCTGTGTAAATTAGTATGTATTTATCTATATAAGTATGTATATCGTCGCCTGGATGGATTATTATGGATGGATGCGTCAGTGTCAAAAGTGACGTTTTTGTTTGAAGAAACGTCACATTTGACACTGACATATCTAATCCATATCGTATGTGTCAGTGTCAAAAGTGACGTTTTTGTTTGAAGAAACGTCACATCTGACACTAATCTAATCCATATCGTATCTAGCCGCAATATTTGACGTATCTTAAAGTTCGAATAGGGCCGTGTAAGTCTTCTAATTATGCATCTGTATAAGATGTTCCCTAATATTTATTTATTATTTATTATCATTTTCGTTTTTATACGAGCGCTAAGTGAGTCCATTAGATTAAGAGAGTGTACATAAGTAGGTATACTCGTATTATGCATAAAAAACTCGACAAGCAAGGTGAGACGGTATCATGTTTTTTTCGCATCAATCACTGCTTAAACGTCCGTCCGTGAGGCGAAACGTTAGCAGAAAATGAGTTGACCAAAAATTCTACATTTTGATTTGTTTGCGTAACCTTTTTGCGTTTTAGGAATGAAGTCAAACAAAAGAGGAATATTTATTAGAGTCTGGCTAGCCAAAAATTGTTGACAGATATTTCGTTGTTATATCACCAATTGTCTATGATTTAAAAAAAAAAGCTAAAAGTCAGTTGTCAATTTATGTCATTAATTCAAATTGTTTGCGGTTTATAAGGGGTTTATTTTAAATTACATTAATAATGTCTATACTGAGTGTGGTTCGCAAACTTTTATTTAAGCTCGTAAATAATTACGACAATGTGCGAAGTCGACGTGTAGCGTTGTATAACGAAAAACTGCAATGTTTACAACTCCTAAACAAATGTAAACAAATTAGGAGGTTGGTGCTCTATAAATATTTTGATACTTAGCATTTAGCATATTTGGCATAGTACTTATGTATTTTTTTGGTGATGGATTAATATCACGGTATTATAGAGCTAGGTCTTATTTACACTACATTTCATTTTTCGCCTTGTTACAATGGTATATGGTGAGAAAGTGTTAACATATGTGTTTATCGTTGACTGTACTTTACATAGTGGTAGAAATTATGTGAGCTGACTTTGAGTGCACGTCAACGTATATTTAACTTATATCCTTAGGTAGCTTACGTGTGCACAGAAAATCAAAAATATTTTCTAGTATCAAAACTATATTTCCTACTACACAAAGTGTGACCAGCCCAAGATTTTTTGAATTTCCCGCCAAACATTTGTGTAATATTTCAGTAGCCAGACTCTAAGCATGTTGGAAAGTCGGATACAGTTAAATTTAATTAAAGTTATAATTAATCTGTCAACTCAGGCTGGTGGCGTCCTTTTACTATCCGGTATAATACATACAAACATTTACGAAGGTTTCTCGAAATTTGAACCCAAGCTACACCCATACAAAAAAAAGGGATTTTTGAAAATATAGAAGTTTATGTTTGTTTTAACTAATACAAATATACGAAAAATAAAATAATTGAATATTAACTAAATTGAATTCAGTCTAAGTAAAATAACCTTCAATATCTCAGGGTATTTTATTTACCAATCACTAATAACCTAGTTCCGTTTTAGCTCAAATATTATACAGAAAAAAAGGGATTCTTAGGAATTAGTCCTGAGCTTTTAGTCCGCTATTTGTAGTTTTATTCAATTATAAAAATCTGTTTGAAGGTAAAGAAAACAAAGAAAGAAGTATTGCATAAAAATATAGTAGCAAATATGACGATCCTTATTACGCTCTAGAGCAGAGAAATAATTTTTATGTTCCAAAAAAACGCAAAAAAACTGTGAAATAAATGAAAATTAAACTAAAGAAAAGCGGGGGTTATTGCATCAAAATGCCTAAGAGCCGACACGAGCAACAGAAAATTGAAAGTTTATTCTCTAAATAATAATGTCTACAGACTGACTGAAAACTGACAATAATCACGGTTAAGTACCTACAAATAAACGGAATTGATACAACTCGTACAAAGACTAATTGCGACTTTCAAGCTAAAACGTACGTACGTACCTAATGCACAGATAGTAGCTTAATTTAGCATTGTGTTCTATACTCGCTCAACTTTCCCCCGGGGCCGCTAAAACCGCCACAACTACCATTCGCTACTATCACGACTATTGTATTACTTCCTCCATTGGGGGGTGCATTGAAATAGTTATTTACGATACACGTGCGGAAAGTATGAAATTGGTGGTGATAAATTAAAACACGACCGAAGGGAGTGTTTTAGGGTCAATTTTCAAATAGGCTTTTTTTACTGTCCCACGGCTATAACTCGAAGTCCATATGACTAAAAGACTGGGTATGAATTTATTTTCATCCAATCTATTGTAAACTTTAAATATAATGTACAACTGTACCTTAAATATTATTTGTTTTTGACAAAATCGCATTTGAAGTTCCAAAAACGGCGAAATTTGCCGTTTTTTGCGTGTCCCAGTGGCGGCACACACCCAATAAAAAAATCATAACTTTGGATGTAGGCAACGTATTATAAATAACTTAATATTTTTATAAAGAGCATTTCCTAGAAAATAGATTTAATAATTTCGATAATTTAATGCGTTATTTAATAAAACAAGGGAAGCCTTTTTATCGTTGTCCCGCGCGGCACTTGTTTTGTCATGACTTAAAGATACCTCCCAAAATTTTCTTTGTCTATTGAATAACGGTTAAATTAAATTTATGAGGCAATAGTGCGGTTAGTTGGGCGTCGATCAACATCGAATGTAAAACGATGATTATAAATCTGATTTTCAAAAATAAAAAATTGCCATACAAATGTCGAAAAAACACCCTCTTCAAAAATTGACCCTTTAAATCGACACGAGTTGTGAGTTGTTCAGTCACCTGCAATAATATGTTACTCTACGAAAGCCGCAAAAATATGTGACACGCTCTTATGGTTCTACAAATAAAATCGTGTCAGATATTTTGCTGCCTTCGTTGTGTAACATATTATTGCAGGTGACTGTACAACGTTTGACAGTATATAGCCCTTGAAATATTTGACATAGGCACGAAAAGTACTTATTCCCAAAGTAGCACCATATGTACTGTAATTAATGCTCAAGCTCGTTTGTATCTTATAACGGGTAAAATGGGTGTGTGTTTTGACAATATACTCTGTTAAAAGCCGAAAAATGATTGGTAGGTAATTTTTTTCAATAATAAAATGCAAGTTACTTTCTCCCTTAGCTAACGTGAACCATACAATATTATATGCGAGTTACAGATATTGTTTTGATATATTAAAAAACTCACGCAACCTTAATTAATCAAAATATTACTAATACCCTTATTTTTGCGATTTATTCAAGAAATCCAATCCTATAGGGCATTGCATGTCTCTCGCCCGTACAGCTAAAACGTACCTATCTCTATGTGTGTATAACAGTCGGATGGTATTTACAGCTACGCACGGTGCCGACGCGGGCGCTGTTATTGTCAATTTCCTTGATAAAATGAATGACATCCTACTAAACGTTCTAACCGCGTCGAACTGCAGCAATGCACGGGCCTGCAGGTCAATCATTTTATTAAGAAAATTGACACGCCGCATCAACGCCGCTGCAGTAATGCCGACAATCATGCAGCTGCGGTTGCCATCCGAATGTCACATTAAAGGAAATCGCAAGACGGCCTTAAACTTGCGTTTGTGGCGCTTCAAGAAAGCAATGCGGGGCTTTATTCTTTCCTTCGCTCGGTGCACTGTTCGCTGGGCCAAACCGATTCCTTTGAGGGACTGGAAGTAATTTGTGAGCATTTTTCCGGTCTTTAACGACTGTTAGTGCCGGTTGATACGAACTAAATAAATTGAAAGGGCAAAATGTACATGTGTGTATACAGTTGAGTTAAACTTATGTTTTCTTATGGAGTTTCATTGCTATTATTGGGGATTTAAAGAAAGAAAAAAATTCATTGTGCGTTACAAATAGTAGATTGGTTAACCAAGGGATGAAATGATGCCTTTCACACGAGTTAAACAGTCTACTTTTCATTTCGAATACGAGGAAAGTAAAATGCAAGTATACATTTTTATAGTATTTTTGGAGGGTACTTTCAATTAACAATTTAGGCAAAAGTATCGTTATTTAGGGAATGGGGATTCAAATATCAGAATGGAAATTGTATAACAAATCTATTTATACTTAAATTTCAATTGCTTATCGTAAAAAAAAATATAAAATCGTAATTGAAACCTAAAATGCTCTAGTGCAAAAAGGTATCATTTTCTGCACACCTTTTAGAACAACAATGACCCTCTTTCAGAGCATGAGAAATGAAAAGTTAATTGTAACCCTTTTTTCTATTTATTTTTATGTTTAGAGTATTTGCCTTAAATATCTGCCATAATATAATATGAAGAAGTTGTAGAATTACAATTATTTCATTTAATATGAGATGAATAAAAGATTCAATTTACACCAGCACCAGTCTTAACCTAGATTAACCATTAATTACTTATGTACCTACAAAAATACATTACTAAATACCTACATTCATAATGCCCAAAATAAAACATAACACAAAATAACTTACTGATTTAATGTCTCGTCTAAAAAAAATTAAACAAATTTCTAATATTCATATTTTTATTTACGGATATTTATTATTTATGTCCAAAGCAGAAAACTAATTGTAATTCCTGTTAGTTAACAGTTGCCAAAGAACTGACGGAACAGTCCCAAACGTGACCCGCTGTCGAGAGGTATATTCACATTCCATAAATATGACATCAATTTGAACTTATTTCGATCATTAATACTTATTTGTGTGCGAAGTAGATGGACAGCGATTCAAGTCCCACGTTGGGAGCCTTTATTATGAGTCTAAGTTATCAAATCAAATGTCGTAACTTAGAAATTCGAATACGCTTCCTAGGTTCCTTAATTCCTTCAGCAACTCCATATTTCCTAGAAACCTCTGGAATGCTAAACCAATTAACTGCGACTTTTGTCTCACAGATGGGTAAGCGCAAATGTAATGGAATAACGAAACCTGGAAACTACTAAACTTGTTTTAATTGTTCTGTTGCAGCTTTGTTAACTGTGCGTTTAATGTAATGTTTTTGTTGGCTGTTGAAGTTAACGTTGTTAGAGAGATATTGCAGGCTCTATAAGGACATGTGGCAGTTTATGAAGCAGTAACACAAAAGCAGCCTATGTTTCAGATTTTTATACTCACTGAAAATTTACTGCGATTTGTATTAAAATCATGTGATAATGAGATGAAAAATGTCGCACAAGTGTCATTAACGACATGAATAAAATTGGATATCAATTGTATACCATACTTAACTGATTTTGGTCTACTTTATTTATAATATATGTTTAACTAATTAAATATTTAGTAAATATCATTTTCTAAGCGACTTTTTCTTCGATGGCTTCCAAATTAGGGCCGTCGTGGTCCGTGGTGGAAAAATGGTCGTCTTTCTGTCTGTATCTGTAAAATAATCAAACCTATCCGCACTAGTACGGGAATGAGCATTTTCCTTGCATATGTCGAAAGTTTTAACTATTATTTCTTTGTTTTGCAGCTTCATTAATATAGGTATTATTTCTGTAAGTTTTATGCAGTTTTCGCTACTGATGCGCTAAAATTGTATGTTTATATGCTACAACAGTTTTCTAACTTACAGCTGATGTTCAGAAATATATTAACTTCACCAGCTTTAAAAGGTTTTCCTTGTCGTGGATAATTTGATCGATTTGGCAAATATCTAATTTTAACATAGTCATGTAAACTTATACTAGAAAATATTTATACAATTTGAGATATCGTATGTAGGTACCAATCCATCACTTTCTTATCCTAGTATTTTTAGTCAAACAGAAAACAAAATACTCACCGTATACGTATTTTGTATTTTGATACCCCAAAACATTTAGTATGCAACATGGATTAAATGAATGAATTGATACTAATGAGCAATGAAAATAGGTCACATTATATGGAAATTTCCACACTTACCATTATTGATTTCAATTAATAAAGCTTTAGGTGAAATAAATTATTATTTAAATAAAACCAAAATATAAACAATAGATCACCTTATTTTATTAGAAGCTATATGACAACTGAGAAATATCAAAAGCAAATAAATATAAATACGTTGTTAGTTACAAAAATGACTGTGATGTAACCCTAATTACCCGTTCAATGCTGAATATTATTATGACTGAACTAAATCAAGCCATTCCCAATCGTCATTGCATATGGATTAAAACAAGAGGATTCAATTGGCCAATGTCCAAAGCTAACTGGAAGTGGTCCAAGTCACGCCGGCATCGGCCTGTTTGTAGTAGACCATTAGCAGAATTTCACACCAGTCGTTCCATTATGATGAAAAAACAAGAGACAATACAATGCTCTTCAGAAGAAAAATGTTGAATCAACATTTTAGGCTTCATGCTCTATCGCTATTTCTTTTTTGGCGGAGCAATTTCGTCCCAAGACAATAAGGCAGTATCAGCTCCCAAGTTTCAGCGTTATTCCTATCATTAGTTTCGAGAGTAAACAGCGTGCCCGTTTCTTGCACTTACATAAGAGTTGTAGTGACCGCTTTACGCGTATCTATAATTTACTTTGGCAAAGTCGAAGCGTAATTTTGTTTTTATAGCTAGGCACTAAATTTGACCGCCTCGGTTGGCGAGACAATATTTTTTTCTCGTATGAAGTAAATGCATTTTGCAAAGTTCATTTATTTTTTTGGAGTTGTAGACTTATTCCTCGTCTTTTACTTCTTTCTTAAATAAAATCCCTTTACGAGATTAGAAAAGTTTTGTATCTCCAATGTAATAAAACTATAAGTACCTAATATTTTACTAAAACTACAACCAAGTAAGTACTGTCGGCACGAAAAACTTGTAGCAAGTTGAAGTGAACATGTGGACCCACAATTTTGCTTTCGATGCTATTATTTCCAGTCTTACATCTTTGTTACCATTGACTACTTTATATTAACTTTGTCGCATCATTAATTTTTGTTCATTTATTAAGTTCACTGAGTCAAAATGTGGTTGAATGCGCTTTTCCGATTAAAAACCTTTAAATATCAAAATTGTTCAAACACAGTATAATTGCGCCAAACACGGGTGCAGTGTTTGGGTAATGTTAATGGTGTTTACGCCAAGCTCATATACTCCGTTTAAAAGATCGTAAGTAACGGGAATTTTATGTAATATACGACCCTTTTAGCCTGAGTGGCGAGGAATAATTCTTGACTCGTAAATTCGTGACTCGGTTCATTTTTCAGCGAACAATGATTGATGAGAGTTCCACGTTTCATACAAATATAAAGGCCATTTACTTATGGATAACGTACTATAGTGTTTTATGTGTTGTTGTTTCTGGCATTTAAACGTCGAAACTTAGGACTAAATTTTATCAAAAGAATTTGTGAAAATGTACCTATGAAATAGAAATAGAAAAAATGTGGTACAACAAATTAGATGGTAAAATTTTCTATATAATATGTTCAGCACATCTCGCCGACAATATGGGCATGCAAATTTTTTACTTAAACATCTAAATATTACACATTCTACTGTGTCCCTTGATAATTTATAAAAATTATAACATGTACACACTTGCTTTGAACTAAATATAACATTGTAACACAATTAACCCAATACATAATATGTATAAGTATATAAAATTTGCCTGGTTGACAAATTGATCGCTTGAAGTTCTCTAGTGCCTCATACCTACTTACTCAAAAACTCGAAATAACTACTGTCGTTATAGATTTTTAGGGTTCCGCACCCAAAGGGTAAAAACGGGACCCTATTACTAAGACTCCGCTGTCCGTCCGTCCGTCCGTCCGTCCGTCTGTCACCAGGCGGTATCTCATGAACCGTGATAGGCAGTTGAAATTTTCACAAATGATATATTTCTGTTGCCGCTATAACAACAAATACTAAAAAGTACGGAACCCTCGGTGGGCGAGTCCGACTCGCACTTGTCCGGTTTTTTATAAAACCGAGATCAACTGTATAAAGTTCATTCCAAATAACAGATGCAGAAATAAATAGTGCCATCCATCCATCCATGGTAATTACTATGTATAGCATGATAATTTTTGACTTGAAATGTGGTAAAAGTTATGTACCTAACTATGTTATTATCACGTCGATAAACATTACTGTATGTAAATATAAGCCGGTTAGTTTAGTTTATATTTTCATCCAAACCGCAAATCCCTAAAACTCGTAGCTAAGGTATTACCACTTCCCTACTAATATTGCCTACCTAAATGTTATTCAGTGCTCACGTGCGTTTCATGAGGTGAGATCAAAGTTACGATTTAATGGCAGAACTTTCCCATTACCACCCACTTATTGTGAAGGATTAGGTACTTTGCGAGCATTTGATGAAATTTTGTTGCTTTGACTCTGCAAATTCAAAACTGTTGATAAAAAGATTTGGATTGTATATTTTCTGCTAGACATTACGAATATACAAATACATTTGTAAAACTACAGCCACGTAATTTTCAATAAACTGCAACATTGATAACGGGGTATACTTGTCACATTGAGAATACTGTGAGATACCTCGGCCTTCACATGGGTTGTCACTGTGACAAGGTACTAAATGAGTGAATTGCAATAAATCCTTTGCGATACGACAAATTAAGCCATTTCTATTTAAGTTATATGCATGAAAGTGTGATTTATATGAATTAAGTACAATCGATACAATACAATACAATTTACATGGTTAATTTTCGTAACACAAATGAATCGATTAAATTATGGCTAATGACTACGCCTGTTAAGCAATTATTTTGCAATACACTCAAATGGAACATGAATGTTTCTTTGACTGTATACCCTACCTACCTACCTGCTACCTGTGTCCTAGTCTTCTTCTTCTCTTCTTCTTTATATTTAAGAGCTGTGCTCTTGTCGGTGGAGCAATCTCCAACTCGTCCGGTCCTCTGCCAACTCCTTAACCTTCTGGTATGACACGACCTGAACCTTTTCTTTTATTTGGTTGAAATAATTTACTGTGTCCTATTTATTTAATGTGTCCTAGTACATCATCGTTTTTCTTTCACAATCTAGGAAACTTGGCCTCATAGACCTATATTTAAGCTTTCCTTGGCTACACACGGGCGATCAATCACGATCACGTCAGGAGATGCCGCAACCTCCGCAAGAGCTCAAATTAATATCCAATTAGTTATACAGGACGCTCCTGTTGGGTTCCGATAACTTCAAGGAAATATAGCATACCGAACCATGCTATATTCTGGTTTTAAAAACCGCTCTAGATTGCCGGTGCGCGCGAAATGCATTGCTGCGAGTCTTGTCAAATATCACAACAATAATTGTAAATAACGGTAGGTAATTATCAAATAATAATCTTCGTGAATAACTACTATTGTAGGTATTCAAAAATTATTTTCTTTATTTAGTGTAACATGTTTTCACATGTTTCTTTTACATCTCTAAACATATTGCGTTAGTATGTGTACAATAAGAATTGATAAATATCAGTAAAATTATTTTTGTTTTAATATTCAAATGACGGTGTCATTGAAAGCAATTAATTAATTGGCACGCTGCGATTAATCAATATTCTAAAGGTAAAACAAATTCCTGAAACTGTCCACTATTCAAATAAAGTCGTTAAAGAAACAAAAGCGGAACACGCCAAAACAATGTAACGTAATTTCCCTGTTTTTGTATCCAAAAACGTGTTAATTTAGCAAATACTCCGAGTTTTGAAACAAACGGCTTTTCAGTTGGTTTGTTTAGGCGAGCATCCATCAACGTCACGGGAACAGATAACTAACACTGTGATGTATGGACCGAGGTGAGACAAAGCTTCGGAGCATTCCGCGAATGCTCAGAAATCTCATTTTTTACATTTGTGGGTAAATACCCTGGTTTAAATGACAATGGAATTCGTGTTTCAATGTCCTTACCGAAAATTCTTTGTGCACTGCCTTTATTAATGAAAAAAATATAGAATTAGATGTTCATACTTTTACTGAGTTCAGCTGTACCGGACTTCGTGCTTAGTAAGTCAATAATTCGGAACTGTAATATTCATACAAATATCAAATCATTAAATAGTTTGAGGGTAAATACGTACTATACTTTAAGTGACGACGAATTATCGTGTTCTAATATTATTTTACTTCAAGTGTCGTTATATGTGTCTTTCTAACATGTAAGTACCTATTAAATTCATGGCAAGAAAAAAGGTTTAGGTTTTTAATGATTAAGTTACCTAGACTCTTTTAAGTACATAAATAAAAAACTAAAATTCAAAAGTACGACGTGGTGTGCTTCAGGCTGTAATGTTGTCCTTTACATGTAGTGACGTGCGGTTAGGCCGTCAATGTTGTAAGAAAATCAATTTCCGGCGTACCTCACTACAGCGCACCCGCGATATATTTTTTTTACTTTTTTGAGTAAATCATATTTCTGCACCTACAATATTTCGGTCAAGCTACGAGTATTTTGACGCCATTGTCAACGCGGTTTCGATGGCTGCGAGTGCGAGTGTCAAAGCGCAGTCACTGAACGATTATCGAGGCCGCGAAGTCTTAGTAATAGGGTCCCGTATTTACCCTTAGGGTAAGGAACCCTAAAAATTATTCCTCTGATCTACTATATACTTCATGCTTGGGCCTCCACTACTATGTAATCATATTTATCATATTTTATTTTAGGCTTGTCATAAAAAACTTATTACAATAATGACGCTTTATTACTTCTTCGGGACCTAGAAAGGTTAAAATAAAACGTTTTTTGAACTGCGATAAAAATACCATTAAAATATTCCCAAGAGCACTTTAAAAGTTCAAGTTCAAGTTTGCCTTTTAAATAAATTTTGAGATAATCACCAACACCAGTTTATAGACATCCTTATGTCGGGAGAAAAAATCCTTAGAGAAAATTACGAGTTAGAAGATTTAGACAAAAATTGTTAAAATACAACATGCCCATTTTAATTCCATTATTTATTGAGTTTTTTTGTTAAGCTCGAAGTTTGACAATACTAAAATAGGTGTGTTAAATTTAAATACACTCACATACAATTTTAACACCGTTTAGAAATTAATAACCTCATAAAATACTAGAAAACAGATGAAAAATCTGTATTTTTTTCTCGCACATAGTATTATGCCAAAGATATGTCAACATTCACCTGCAATAGTATATTACTCTTCGAATGCCGCAAAAATATGTAACACGCTCTTATTGCTCTACAACTAAGATCGTGTCAGATAATGTTTGCGGCCTACTAACGTATTATTGCAAGTGACTATAGGTTCTCTGCTAGAAAACAGATGATCCCTATCACCGCTGTAGCCTGTTAATGTTCAATCAGTCAGCTAATAAAGCCACGACTGCGACGAAAATATGACAAAGCAGATCACGACTAACTAGGAAAGAAATTGGCCCGTCACAATCAACAATGCCGAAGATAAATTGGAAAACATCTTCGTATAGACATTTTCTTTGTTCGGTGTAATTATGGCGAAGAATGCCTACTTCAATGGGTGGATTTCTTTACCCGAATATATTATGTTACAGGTACCTATCCTCCTCCCTGTGTCGTATTCCTCATTGCTGAGGGTCGTGGCCTCCACGAATTATTTTGTGGACCTCCTTCCACTTGTTGCGATCTTCAGCAGTGTGCATGCTGCAGTGCATCGTGGATTTTAGATTTAGTGCCTTCGCGGATCTGATCTGTCCATCGCATTGGGCTTCTTCCACGTGGTCGCCTTCCTTGGACTTTCCCCGTTACCAGAAGCATTTCCAGGTTGTCATTTTTCTTTCTGGCTATGTGTCCAAAGAATTCAAAAATTCTACGAAGACAGATGGTTGATAGCCTGACAGTAACTCCCACTTCTTGTAGGATAGGCACAGGTACCTATCAATGAAGTTAAATCATTCTAGAATTTCATTTACCTATTCAGGAAAGACATATTTATTGAATTCCATAATGCAACGTCACAATTAATTAAAAAAATACAGATAGTTACATCGATTTGAAGTTAAACTGTGCTACTATGTATTTATAACTAGAACTTAGTTCTTACCTACTATGTCCAATGGTACACATATTTTTTTCTGACCATGTCGTAAATATGTGGTTAGGCTGTGTAATGTTTTGAAAATCTGCAATCATTTTTGTGATATAATATAAATGTTACGAGTAGAAAAAATTAAACAGAAATTTTACACGCAACTATTTGTATTGTACCGTATTCTTTCATATTGCAGAAAAAAGTCGCCAACTGATCTACGGTTAGGTAAAGTACCAGCAAGAAATTAATGTTACGTACTTTAAAGTAATAGACTACAATATGCAAACACGCCGATAATGAGTTTTCATACAATATTACCGGCCTAAGTGGGCCCGAGCCGCATGTCGACACTTAGGTACGCTGTATGTCAATGCCTGCACCGCACAGTACCAGCCCAGCCGCTTATAACTCGGCAATACCTAACTTTCCGGCCTCTGTAGTAATGTACGAGTAACTTGTATAAATGATTTTAAGCATCTCCAAAAAAATATCTCCTCATCAAATGATACACTAAACTGTCGTCAAGGAAATTGGTTAAAGTTTTGTTTGAACTTTGAAACTTTAGATGGATTTCGTTAAAAGAAGTTTGGTGGTCCCGTAATAGATTTCATAAATTCTTTTTGCCTTGATAAAATAATCGGAAAACCAACATTTTGATGGATTACTTTCCTTTTAAATTATTTTGCTGATTTGGTGGATTATTTCCTTCGGCAGATAATTGACCGAGTGAGTGCAAATCGCGAGCGATGACTCTCCGTTTCAGCTCAGGTAAAAAGGCTTTCATATGTCAGGCTGTTCTGACGTTCTTCTTTATCCTCCTAAGACCCAGATTCATTTTTGCAGTTTTGAATTTGGAACCTTTTTTATTCCATTATAGCTCAAATTCGAATTTAATTTGTACTTTAAAGGAACTCAGGACTTAGGAGGCTACAGCTACAGGACGCATTTCTCAACCGATCATAGAGAAAATTTTGTAACCAGCATGGTATAATAATATACTCCGCCTGGTACTCCATTCCGAGATTCGCGTATGACCTAACTGACACGCGCCTACGTCATCATGCTGTTTACAGGTTCTCAAACTTTGAAATGTGGGAGAATTTTAACCAACGGTGAAAATTATTTTAACGGCATTAATTTTAAGTTATTCATGTAGAAACATAGTAAAATAAAACAAATCTAATGTATTAAATTAAACTTTATTTATCTATACAAGACAAACGTTTAAAAAACTAATTCACAGTTACACATTAATTACCAAGCTTACGACGTGAAAAGTTTGGAAAACACTGCGACTGCTGACACTGAGCGAGAAGGAAATAACAATTAACACGCGTTCGACAAGGATGACGGTCAGGGCATGAAGTTATCTAGATCCGAATTGTCAAATGTCCACAGCGCTATCCTGTGTTGCCAGTAGTATAAACAGAATTACCCGAAAGTCTGAAATTTCTTTCGTGAATCGGAAGATATTGCTAACGAGTAATTAAAAATGACGTGTTATTGTAAAATTTAAGCTAAAATACATATAAATGAAAATCATAAAATTATAAAGAAATATTTTAACTTATTAACCATAGGTATAATGTACCCATGTAACATGTTATGTTGAAATAAAGTGGCAATGTTATTGTGACGTAATCGCGTGTCACTCTGGGAATGGAAGACCATGTTTTATTAGACCATGGTAACCAGTTTCGATAATTAAATTGTCATTTTTGTCGATTTGATTTTTGGATTGTCTTCAAAATGCCAAGTCTTCGGCTTAGAGAGCCTTTATTTAATAAATATATACTCGTAGATATACAAGTACAATACTCAAATTGCGTTTCGTACTTAGTCGATATAAATATCGACTAAAATTAATTTTATTATGAATACTCTCTATTATAATGTAGACTAGAGTAGGTCAGACATCGAGGTCAGCTGTTTTTAGTTTATGTTTCATTCCTTTTGTCTTACTTGACCTAAAACTGCCGTTGAAGAGACCTAGGCAATAAAAACCGTTGATAATTTATAAGACCTTTAACAGGTTTTGTGGAAAAAATCGCTATTGAGGCTAAGACCACCCATTGTTTTAACTCTACCGGTAAAATTAGTAAATTGTACTTCGCAGTAGGTACAGTCAACTGTAAAAATATGGGTGTACATATCATCTCAAAAATATGTCCCATAACTCTTATGTTAGTGAATTAAGAACTATGGGACATATTTTTGAGTATGTTGTCTACACCCATATTTATTTTTACAGTTGACTGTACCTAGTTCGCAGTGGCGTCACCTTGCTGCTGCCACAGTAATGAAGCTGCAGTTGCCATCCGAACGTCTCGTTCCCTCAAATTCAATATCAATTTCCTTGTTAACATGATACCTAACAATCATGTAACTGACTTGAGTCCTTAAATATAATAAAATAGAATTTAAAAAAATTATACCTAACACTCGGAAACAATTTTAAGGTACATTAAGGAAACTATAGGTCTATTTTCTGCTATTTAATTTAATGTTTAATGTTAAGAATAAAAATAATGATACGTCACATTTTAGCATACCTACCATTACTGCTGGAAATTCCAAAATTTGAATAATTGTTAAAATTTCCTACAGCAAAATGACAGCGTAACTTCGATTGTATGGGAGCGACTTTCTGCCGGCGTGTAAGAAATCAGACAGATTTCTAGATTACGTGACACTAGTTTTGTGATCAGGTCATGTGACTATTTGAACGTGCAATGAGGTCATGCGTCTACTGAAACTTGGTCACGTAAAACCGATTTGAACTTTTCAGTGCTATTGCAAGTTAGCCAGCGGAGTTATACTGGAATCGGTTCTTTTTAAACCCTAACCGAATAGCAAGCATTGAGGCTTAATGAATTTATTTTAAATTGCAAAGTGTTTGACTTGTCAAGTACCTATGCTACGAAATAAAATCTCAAGTATACTTAAATTGTTTGAACAGGTTTATTCATAAGTGCTGGTGCAAAATTTGTAGACTGACAAAATTCTCATATAAAATCCACGCGTGCTTTCATCGAAAAACATGTTTTTTTCATAACGTTTTGAAAACTATTCAAAATACAGTATAAATGTTACGAAGGGAAATCATAACCTAAATCTGAAATTTTATTTCGAGCTAACGTATGACTGTGACTCCGTTTTCATTGTTTTTAAGCGTAATTCCTTCCTTTTATTTATTTATGATAAATTGCTAGATTTTTATAATTCAACTGATTTGTTCAATATCAATTTGTCCTTGCGCAGAGAATTGCAATCGCAATCCAGCGCGGGAACGCTGCCTGCGTGTTGGGCACCCTCCCGAGGGCACCAAATTTTGATAGGTATTTTAATTTTTAGTTTTAATTATATTAACTGTAGTTAGTTTTAGTTTTATATTCCTGTTCATGTCCTTTAATCTCTCTCTTCCGGGCTATATATCCCACATGGTGATGGGGTCAGCTTTCCGTGTTATTTGCTTCCACTTCGGCCTATCCTCGACGTCGTTTTCGGACACTTTGCACTCAATCATATCTTTTAGCACTACGTCCTTCCATCTTGTTTTCGGTTTACCTCTGCCTCTTTTACCGGGGATGGAAAGCCTTTAATAATTTATATTAATACATTTTTATCAACTGATTTGTTATACATATACTTAATACATTTATCATGCATGTATACGGGTGCATTTAGAACTGTCCAGGCAGGAATATGACTACTTGCAGTACTTACCGTATCGTGTTGTCTAACTCCAAGTCCAAGTCAGACAGGCTTCGTTAGGTATCCAAGTTTGTATATAATTCCCTGTTTCTATAACGGAGTAACGTACTGGCAAGTTATCGAAAGTTTAGCCGTTTTGAATGTGAAACTCAGAAATGGTGAGACTTAATGACTTGCTTGTAGTTCGTGACGTAGATATTGCTATTGCTTCCACAGAATTGGCTTTAGTTTAAGGTATTTACATATAATAGTTGCAATTTCTACTTGATTCAATAGCAGTGCATGATATAATGTTATGTGATGACAATTATGCGGAATTCGACAGTGTATATTTTAAGTTCCGCTATTAACACGCCTGATACGCTACTATCCAATAGCCGCTACATCTGAAAGTAAAATCAAGTAATGTCAAATCAAAAACAGACTTTGATAGCTCGAATACCGCTTTGTCTCTTAATTCCTCATAAAATACTAAAACGACAATTCAAGGCGCGTTGTTCAACTTGTATAATACAGATTCTTTTAAAACTTTCTTTCCCACCGTTTCTTCCATAAAAGTTATATTATTCAGCCCTTTCACGCTACTTATTATGACATAAAATGTTTCAAGGGCCCCAAACTCTTCAATTAGACGACACTTATGGCAGTGAACTCAAGAGAATGAATGAAGGAACAATTTGTTCTTTGCTTAAATTAATTCACGTAGAGGTTTTAAAATTTGAGGACCGTACAAATTTCCGTTTCGCTCTTAAATATTTGTTACTTTAATTATGAATTTTAATGGCCCACTACCCATCTACTATATTTTGCTGTCGCCAAATAGAAAATTATGATTGTCAGCCAGTGTCGATACTAGGGAATGCAAATCGGTTATTTTTTGTATGGAAATAACCGCGGTTTCGGTTAATAACCGATAATTTCCATACAAAAAATAACCGAAAATAACCGATTTGCATTCCCTAGTCGATACCAGGCATTTTATTGTATTGTTTTCTACACCAATTGTTAATTTATATAATATTTGACTGAGGGTCTTACATTATACAATTGTGCTGGAGCTGCGTACTTAATAACAGAATTTCTTTAACGCACAGCGCGTTTCTCCTACGCACAGTTTCGCGTAATTCCCTATATTACGCGAAACTGTGCGTAGGAGGCGCCACTACCACTATCTGTCACGATCTGGGGGTCTACCGCGAAACAAGAAAATCGAAATTTCGTTATCTAACCTCTCTATCACTCTTGCATATTCGAGCGATAAAGAGGCAGATAACTAAATGTCGATTTTCGCGTTTCCCGGTAGGCCCTTGTTAACAAACCGCCTTGATGCATCAATGTTATATTTTATTGTCTGTGAAAACTTGTCAGAAAACAGTTTCAGGCACAGGTATGTATAAGTTACTCTATGGTTTACTAGAGGAGCTAGTGCTGCACTCTGGCGGTAGAACATTACAGTAATACCCCCTATTGTATAAATAAATAAAAATTAATTACTACCTTTACAAAGCCATATTTCTTAACGTATAGGTACCTGTGCATGAAAAACCTAATAGAAACAAAGCGGATTTAAATCAGGACAAGATTAAACTAGGTACCTACTTATTGTTTATAAATATTATGTCAAAGAAACTAAAGATTTTGCTTATAAAATATTGTAGTATCTAAGTACTTGCTCAGCTTCAGGGCTTATTCAATAATGTGTTGGATTCAATTTTATCTAATATAAAGCTTAGAAAAAGGTCTCAAGGCTTTTTATCATAATGCATGTTACTAAATTCATTTTCTAAGTAAGAACCCTGCAAATACCTTATAGCTCTACACATAGGTTGTTTGTCATGAAAGGTTAACGTATCAAAAGCGAATTCCCTGGGAAAAATACAATTTCAGCAGGCGATGTCGAAGAAAAATGAATATTTGCAGGCTTTCATTGATATTAGGGCATATCGAGAAAATGTTTGCGCTGCGCGGGAAAATACACGGCACAATACATATTTTGTGATGGGCACCTTCGCGCCGGGACCGGCAGGGAGTGGTTCGATTCTTGTGTACATTTTTAGATTTAATGTTTAGGTGTAATTTTTTGTTGTTATTTAATTTGTCATTAAAACTAACTATAAACTGAACATTTTAAAACCTAAAATAAAAATAAAATTACTTAAAAATAAAACTAATATAATATTAAATAAAACTAAAACATAAGTACTAATAAAATAAAATGATTAAAATTTTAATGTTTTTGTACTTATTATTTATTACCAATTTAACAATATTTATTTGTCATTTATATCCTTAATTTTGTCATACTGGAACAGAACTAAAGTCTGTCAAACCATCCGTCAGTAAAAAAAAGCGGCAAATTAAACAAATGTAGGCGCGAAGGGTTATCGTACCATTGATTTTTGTTCCATGTTCGACACAATTTGATTTTTACGCCCTTTTCTACTGACAAAGTTGACAGTTTGACAGACTATATTTATACTTACGTATAAAGTTGTAAATAAAATCTCCAGAATCTTATATTTTGTAGATAGTAGGTATATTAAGGAAAACAGGAAATAAAAATACAGTTACTATGCAAGTATGCAATAGTCTTGCAAACTGTACCCACTTTCATTGCGTGCATTGCAGTGCCAGTTTCATAGGTATTCTTTTGACAATATCAATATCAATAAAATACGTTCTAGGGTATGTCGTGCCTTTTATGCATTAGCAATAAATAGACACACGAGATAGTTACATGAATGATTTCTATGCTGATATTTCCTGGTCTTTCTCATCTATCTAAATATGTATGAGCAGAAAGGTAAGTTAAAGTTTATAAAACTTGGTTACTTACTCTCTTACCCAAAAATATTATTAAGTATTTATATTTAAGTATTAAAAAGTCTTAACACAACAGGATGTTTTCTACTAAAACAATCAAAACTTGACACGCGAGAACGTTATTAAAGTGATTAGAGTGCAAAAAGTACTTGTAAGTAAAAACTTTTCAATTAACCATCTAGAACAAAATTGCTAACGGCTACAAAAACATTTATTAGATTCCATTAGCAAAATGGCGTCCACTTTGTTCTAACTTAACCTTATATATTTTCAGACTTGTCTTCTTGGTAGCCAGGCGGGAATTTTGAGAACTTTCGAAAGAATTATAAATATCTTCCTGTTGTTACCTGCCAATTTACTATCTTTTGTTAATTTCTCTATCTTTTTTATGTAGTGAACCACTTGCGTTCACCGCGTAAAACAATGTATGGCAATTAGATTACCTGATGTAAAATAATGTGCGTCAAATCGCATGTCGCAAAAACAATGGCGTAGTGAAGTGGATGTTAATTTTATCACGCAAACCGTCCAACATACTAGTTAGCGCAACTCATACAAGGCATGCATACCTACTCGCGTTATCTGTGCGCGCAATATAGCGACAGGATAGAAGGACTCCAAAATGTGCGCGATCAGAGCACAAGCGTTAAGCGGCGCAGATGTTTTACGCAAAATGATTTTACCACTTACTTACCACGTACTTAAAATAATCTGGGCGCACCTTCAGTTAGAGTGGACATAAACACAAAAGAATTCCAGAACAAGCGTCTTTATCAATAACACTCTGCAAATATTGTTTAACCTGTTTGACTGCCTGGCGATATTATTTACCTACCTACCAAGTTCGAAAGGGATTTCATTTACCTACTGTCCTTCAGAGGGTGATGTACGAATCTTGTAATCTTGTATTTGCTTGCTTTGTCCCGTGCCGGTAGGTATTTTAAATAATTTTATATTCAGAGGATTATCGTAACTGAGTATAGCGTGACAGTGTATTTAAAAAAAAGATAGTCAACCTTATCAAGTTCTAGAAGTGGTTATGATTTCCAAGATTTAAGCCTTACAAATACCTAATCAGTATAGGTAACTAGTAGAGCAAGTTAAATAACAGTTTGTTAAAAGAGCTTAATTAAAAATAGGTTTGGTAATACAAGGTAGACATCGTAGATGCTATAATATACCTCATTACATGAACACAATTGAATATGCTACAGAGAATGTTCAAAATTATGAAATAAGTAAACGGCGCAAGTAGGTATCGTAATTTGTATGTACATTCTACCAGGTAATTTATGTTATTTTTCACGGTACGAACCATCTGAATGTTCGCGTTTCGTCCCGAATGGTGAGGAATGCGTAATGTGTGCTACGTCCCATAGTCATTTTTTCCCGTTTACGGAACAATGGTGTCCCGGGGCGTCTGTTTATACCGATTCCATTTTTATTTTATTGAGCGATCAAATGACAAATGTCACAGGATCGCTGGAAAAATAAGTGTAAGCTTTATATTTCAGAATAAGTACAAAGGGTAAGCTATTTGATTGAGGCCTCATTCATCATTTTAAGTATTTTTATTACATTTTAATTTGTTTTTATAGGCCTCACTTCGAGTACACCATTTGAGCTAATCTCATCCAGAAGTAGCCCGCAATCTTCCGACTGCATCGTATCAATTAGCAAACGGACGCCAAAGAGCTCCTTTGATCCAAAAGCGGCCACCACATCGTTCTGTTAACATTTTAGTCCACCTGCCATCACTTTGCCTGACATGCGTGCATAAAAATAGCTTTAATTAAAAAAGCGTACCTAAAACTATCTAATCTCCTCGAAATAGCACCCGGAAATGACAGCCTACTTTTTCTATATCTGATACTACAGTAAAACCTGGATAATTGCAATTTCAAGGGACCGGCATTTTTTTGTCAATTAACCAGGTTTTTCATTTAAGCAGGTCGTGCCAATTAACGAGGTTCAAAAATTCGTTGTGTCAATTATAGAGGTTTTCATTAATAGAGGTTGCGTTCTGACAAATTTCTTTTATGGAGGTGCAAATAACCATTGAAAGTAGATTTACAAGCTTACTTTCTGGGTTTCTGGTCTATGACTTGCACTTTTATACTACATTAATTACTACTTTATTTTCTTATTAATCATTTGGGTTTAAAAAATTCCCTTGAATTGTAGAAGAAAGTTTTATTGGAGTTTGGAGTCAAGTTTTAATGTAAAAAGCATACTTTGTTTTTGGTTTAATCAAAACTATTTCACCTACCTACCTATTTGGCTGTGATAGATATTAGATACCCAATAAATAAATTGAATTCATGAAGAAGATTTAAAATAAAATGATCATTGCTATTAAAATATTGTTTCTGCTGTCTACAACTACATAATTTCAATTACAGAGGTAATCAATAAGTCTCGTTTCAATAATAGAGGTAATAAGAAGAGCTAAAATAACGGATTTTTTTAGCACAGTGTCAATTATAGAGGTCTTAGTTGCGATGTGGTCAATTACAGAGGCAAAATTACGAAAAGCACTAAAATCTAAATTGCAATTATAGAGGTTCCAAACTTTCAATTATACAGGCATTTTGGTCTCAAGGGACCGGGACCGGACCTTTCGTTGCAATTATTGAGGTTTTCCATTTATACAGGTGCCAATTAACCAGGTTTCACTGTAGTAGGTACTATACCCAATGTACAGTTATTTAGTTAATCGCAGTCATTAAAGAGTCACTCTGCAGTTTAAAAGATGACTCACGTTAGACCGGGCCGCGTCCGGGCCGGAGCTTCCGGCGCTTACTTTTCTATGACATGACAGGCGACCACGTAATGCTTTCCATAGAAAATGATGCGCCAGAAGCTCCGGCCCGGACACGGCCCGGCCTAACGTGAGTCATCCTTAATCCATAAACCGTGTGCCACATGGATGAACGTAACATATTACTTAGTAAGTAATATGTTCGTAGTAAACTAGGTCTCGAGATAGGTACTTATTACATATTAGTTTCTATATTATATTATGCTGTAGAATACTATGAGAAAGAAGTACTTCCCCAGTCGCGCCTGAAATATCGGCAATACGACGAAATTACTTAACCTTGTGCATAGTTGAAGTAGAATTGTATATTCCGGTATTAGTGCCCCGGCAAATAGGACTAATTCCCCGATTAACGTCTTACATATAAAGATACTGGCACACCAATGCAAGGTGAAAGCGCATATAGTTATACGAAAAACAAGTACTTTAAAATATGACTAAAATACAAATTTAACAGACATTAATCTATATTGGTAAAACAGAAAAGTTAATACTACACAAAAATATATATTTATTTACAAGACATTAATTAGCAGATTCTGAAAATTATTAAACTTTACTTGTATTGTAGTAAAGTTGTCTTGTTTATATTATAACTTCAATATACTTACAAACTCGTCGCGTCGTTGTCAATTAATCATGAATAATACATTTTCTGTCTCGGTTGTAAAATTCCAAATATATAAATGTTAATGTATTAGATTAAATATCTAGTCTGTTTATAATGTTCTTGTGCTCGTCCAAAGTTTTTACCGCAATGTGTCGTAACAGCATATAGTGTGTCGAAAGCCTTAAGTGGTGGGTGCTGGGTGAATTTGTGTATTTACATATTACAGCGACGCTTATACTCGAGGCATTGTCGATATCGATTATACAGTTTCAGAGTTGGTTTCACGGTACTTTGCCAGAACAAAAGTACTTATTGGCTTGCCACTTTAAGTTAGTACTATGTATGTGAAAACTAGTTATTGCATCAGTACAAACTTGAAAAACTGTCAGATGAGTCGTTTTAAAAATGCAGATTCCAGCTTCAGGTATAACCATGTTCTTATTTCTTATTTTCTTGTCTGTTACCTTCTTTCTTTACTTATTTTTTTGTCTGTTACCTTCCGTGATTATTTCTCACTTGATGGTCTAATCGGAAGATCAGCGCTGGAAGTCGCCAGCAACATGCTGAGATGGGATCATTTCGTGACACTTTATTTTTCACTATGTTTTTTCAATGTATGTCTGTTGTCTGTGTGTTTACGAATAAAAAACTATTCTATTCTATTCTATTCTATTCTTATTTATAATTGTTGTATGAGAATATCGAATCTAAAATATTTATATTGATGCTGCTGAAGTCATTTAGTTTCTTGCAAAGAAAAACTATTACTACTAGGTACTACTACTTATACTGGAAAATTTCTGATGATGATTTTTTTTTATTGTTTAATGCTGCGAATTTTACCAAACTTATGAGTACGTTTACGGCACGTTTCAAACACTGGCTGTATCAAAATAATTATGTTTACTGAACTGCACACCACGATTTCCCAAGTAGGTACACGTTTGAGTTTTAACACAGCAGCACTCTGTTTTTACGTCGAAGTTAAAATGCATTATTTATATTATTACATATGTTTTGAAGTATTATGGTGTTATGTAAGTACCATGATATCGTATAAGATTATTATTATTCTCAATAACATTACAACTATAAAGTGACCTGATGAGATTGCGATTCGAGTTCGGAGTGGCTTGACGAGATTGAAATAGCGACCATCTTGAAATGGGCGACCGCATTCAAAATCTGGGATGCCAAATGAACATCCGACAGAAAATACGACGTCATTTATCTAGGAGTTTCAATTGAAACTGGGTTTTCATATTACAGTAGGTATTTATTTTGCGAGAGTTTTTAAAAATTAAGGGAAACGGTTTTTACCAAACTGCCTGAGGTATTAGACTTTTCAGTATAATATTAAAGTTTCGTTTGGCGTTATTGCCACTTGGCTAGGCTTCCAGATTAATAACCGTAACGTATGTAGGTATACTACAATGCTTAAAATATCGCAAACTAGCAAAATTTTACTCGGTAAATAACAGTACCTTGTTCAAATTCAAAGTACCTTGTTTATCACTAGCACCTTCTAAAAAAAGTACTCCACCGCGTCTGTCTGCATAAGTATGTTTGCGATAAGCTTAAATACTACTGAACGAATTTTCATAAGTCTTCATCTATCAAATAGAGAGATTTTTGAGCAAGGTTTCGGTTTATAATTTGTTACGGTTTTGTGTAACCCGTGCGAAGCCGGGGCGGGTCGCTAATTTTAAACAATACTAATATTAAATATATAATAAACCTTATTATACTCTATGTTGACTTTCATAACGTCACAAGCGTGCCATTACGTACGGATGTATTGAGCGTGGGTGGAAATCGATTGTTAAGTGCTAGACCTTCTGGCGGCTCGGAGCATCTGTTGTGTTTGAAACTTTGGCTAACAATTCAACAGGGACACAAATTCTTGGCACCATTGAGAGCCATCTAGTTTATGAAATTACGTGGACTCTCATTTGAGATTCTGACTTGGAGGAATCTAAGTCCAGGACTAAGGTGACAGAGATGTCTTGAATTGCAGACCGCTTCAATTTGACTGATCAAAGTTCTTAGTTAGTTTTAGTCTAGGTGCCTATGACACTATGTAAGTGACGTTTCAGACTACCTATGGCTCGTTCGACGAGACCGGCAAAATGCGAAGCATACGGATGATTAATCTTCCAGGTGATTTGCATGTTTGTCAGCTGGTTGTTTATAGCAGTCTGATTTGACTCGTTTCGCAGTCGTGTAAAGTCCGGAAAGATACCTGTCACAACCTACAAAATTCCGTCCAAAATCAGAACGGATTGTTTTGCAATACTCGCGTCAGGATATGAACTAGGGATAAATAAAAAGATAAGTAAAAGGGAAAAGGGATAAGTTCGCCTTTGTACTTCTTACTAATTGTATGTTATTTTTAATATGTATTTTTGTACAATAAAGAGTTTACTACTACTACTACTACTACTAGGGTAAGTAATGAGACTTATATAAGGCATATTGTCTTATTTGTTGCATAAATTTATTATACTTACTTTACAAAGAACCCGACACGACAGAGAGAAATTATCGCCCGATCTTGTCATTTAGCGAAATAAGTAAGTACCCTCAACGATATTTCAAACAAAAAAGGCTTTATTGGTAGTATCAGATAGATGCTCGAGCTAACAGGATGTTTAGGTTAATATTAATACGTCACAGTCTAGGGACGTCAATTTATCAAACGGACGAGGGACGGGGCACTGTGGCGACACGGCGCAGTTCACAAGCAAACAGTAGGCACATAACTATAAACTATAAATATAAAACCTTTGTTGCAGGACTAGTAGCCAAGGACCGGAAAACCCCTCTTAACGCTTAATCCTATCAATTCGGTAACCCAATCGATTCGGTTACCTTATCATTCGGTAACCCTATCATACTGTTACCTGATTGTAATGGTAACCTTATTGAAACGGTAACCCTAACCTTTAACCGAGTTAATCTCAAAACCCCATCGCGATAGGGTTTTTGTTAAGGGTTTTTAACAGGTTTTCATTCAGTTATGGTAACCTTTATTATCGGTTGCTTACTGGTTTGCAACATTAAAGTAGTTTTAGTGATGTGCCGTCAGAACTAAAAAAAATACTAAAAAAATAGTTTATTTTATTTACTTTATTTATATTTTGTTGATTTTGTTGACTTTATTTATTAAATTTCTTTAATTTAATTTATTCATTTAATTTATTTAATTTAATTTATTTATTTAATTTAATTAATTTAATTAATTTGTAGTGTGTGCCTTACCCTCACATATACAGTGTTAGAGTATATAAGGCTGCACATGTATCATTTGACGCGCATTATACTAATATCATAGCAAGCAGTTGTTTGTATTTACGTCCCACCTCACATGGCGACCCTGCCAGTGCTGCACTGGCGGCGCGCCACGCCGGCCAGTGAAGGTCGAGCCAGAGAAGATCGTTCGAAAATTAATATGTGACCTTCTTTAATAGATTTTTTAAATCAACACCAAATTAAGAAAGTGCTAGAACAGTTATAAATAGACTATGTGAACAACATTACAAAAACATTAGTGGAGTGACTCAAAGAAGTGAACTTTTAAAATACTTAGATATTATCATAATAACGATTTAAATAAAAGAACGTGATTCACGACTTTAATTACGTACCTACAAACTGGAACTAAGACTGGACTTACATTAAAAACGGACGGTGAAAAAATAATGGACAGTGATTATAAACGATTTGGGATAGTATGCAGCCGGGAGTTGTCGGTGTCCCTGGACTATTTATATGTGACGTTCCACGGGAAAAGGTACCTTATGAGGGTTTCTAGTTTCGGAGATATGAAATGTTTTGTAAAGAGGTGAAAAAATGCTCAATTTTTTTTTATTGTGTGATCTGAAACCTTAATGCGTAACGTTTGTTTACCTGTTTTTATTTTTGTTATAAGTTAGTTATAAGCCTAGTAATGTCGTCTCAGAGTTTAGTAGAAAAGGTACCTTATGGAAAAAAGATTGAAAATTCCCAAAAAAACTAGTCAATACGGGAAAAGAAGTTTGGTAGAGAACTGTATTAGCATTCTGCAAAACTAATTTGATAATTTCAGTTCTGGTTGGGGCGCCTCGCAAATATTATAACCGTACATAGACCGACATCACAAATCCAAGTAGCCTGCTATTATACCAAAGTTACTCTCGTCAAGTCTTTCTTAACTAGAATAATCTTCATTTGGTTTGGTCGCATGCAGTAAATCAGCCATTGGTTTGCTGAAAAATGCCAATACCCGACGCATTACCTTATGGAATATCTGAGGTCATTGAACCTCAATGCCGCTTATCTTCAATAGCAACCGAAATATATTATTGATAAGAAATAGACGATTTATACCATCTTAACCCCAAAATATTATTAGTTTATCCTAACTGTTCCATCATCATCATGCCTCATCATGTAACTTAATCACAAGGTACCTTTTCATTACATACAAATTATTGGTCTTTTTTAAGATTATTATGACGAAGAACTAATTAAATTTGGGGCAGTTTAATGTAAATTAATATTTTCTATTCATAAAAGATAAACTGTAATATGATTGATATTTTGTAGTGATGTATTATTAGATTTATTTCCATAAGGTACCTTTTCGTAAATGTATGGAGCAAATACTGTTATTGTTATGTAAGTTTAAAGTGGCATAAGGGGTTAAATATAGTATTTAGTTGGGGTTTTAGGATTTATTTCATTTGAATGACAGAATTTCTTTCATATGTGCTCAGAAAAATTGATTGTGTGTCACATTAAAAGTAAAAATATTCTATTTTGTGATTTTATATGAAAAAGTCAGAAAATACATTTTCACCTCTAAATCGGTATTGTTTTTTGCTTAAACTGTCTGTCAGTGTCGTTTTCTAATAGATAGAATTTAAATCTTGAGAGCTCATTGCAATCAATCGTGAAAATGAAATAAAACTTTATTTTCAAGAGATTGGCTAGTATACACATAAATCAGTCGATATCAAAAGTTTCTATTTGCATTACAGAACAAGTCGCAATATTTTTTTAATCTCACATATATAAGGTATTATTATTTGTAGTCAACTATGTAACTTACTTCAGGAACATAGTTTTTTAGGCGGCTAAACTTAAAACTTCTCTATCGTAAAGTTGCTAATTTCACAACATTATTTTCAAAAAATCATATCTCTGTAACTACGCAACCTAGGAGGTTGATCTTTTGTGTTATCGATAGCTTATTTATTGTAGATTACTGGGGTATGCATAACTCCATACCCGCCATAAGGTACCTTTGACCGTGGGACGTCACATATTTTGTTGATTTTGTTGACTTTATTTATTAAATTTCTTTAATTTAATTTATTCATTTAATTAATTTAATTTAATTAATTTAATTAATTTAATTAATTTAATTAATTTATTTAATCTATTTAATCTATTTAATCTATTTAATCTATTTAATCTATTTAATCTATTTAATCTATTTAATCTATTTAATCTATTTAATCTATTTAATCTATTTAATCTATTTAATCTATTTAATCTATTTAATCTATTTAATCTATTTAATCTATTTAATCTATTTAATCTATTTAATCTATTTAATCTATTTAATCTATTTAATCTATTTAATCTATTTAATCTATTTAATCTATTTAATCTATTTAATCTATTTAATCTATTTAATCTATTTAATCTATTTAATCTATTTAATCTATTTAATCTATTTAATCTATTTAATCTATTTAATATATTTAATCTATTTAATCTATTTAATCTATTTAATCTATTTAATCTATTTACTCTATTTAATCTATTTAATCTATTTAATCTATTTAATCTATTTAATCTATTTAATCTATTTAATCTATTTAATCTATTTAATCTATTTAATCTATTTAATCTATTTAATCTATTTAATCTATTTAATCTATTTAATCTATTTAATCTATTTAATCTATTTAATCTATTTAATCTATTTAATCTATTTAATCTATTTAATCTATTTAATCTATTTAATCTATTTAATCTATTTAATCTATTTAATCTATTTAATCTATTTAATCTATTTAATCTATTTAATCTATTTAATCTATTTAATCTATTTAATCTATTTAATTTATTTAATTTTTTTACTTTATTTAATTTATTATATTTATTATATTTATATAATTTATTTAATTTATTTAATTTATTTAATTTTTTTAATTTATTTAATTTATTTAATTTATTTAATTTATTTAATTTATTTAATTTATTTAATTTATTTAATTTTTTTATTTTTTTTATTTTATTTAATTTATTTAATTTATTTATTTTAATTGTTTTAGTTATAATATAATAATATTTATAATAAGAACACACCACACAGGTAGGTATAAAGATAAACAAAGGAAAGGCAAAAAAACTTGTTTGTGCTGGAGGCTTCATAGACCGCCCATGCCAACCTCGGTTATTCAATAATAAGTTGAATTTAAGTGTGCGTAAAGATTACAATCGTTTGAACTGGTCAAAAACCTCATAATGAGGTAACTGAATAGACTGGGTTTTTATTTCGGTTACCGGTAACAGAGGTTAACTCGATCTGATACGGTCGAGTACTGAGTCGTTGGTTATTTGAAAAATCTTTGTTGATGTTGTGCAACCTCTAAATGTTGACCGATTTTAATTTTTTTTAACGTATAATATTTTTTTATCAGTTAGAACAAGAATTCGAGCAAAGTCAGATGAAAATCGAAAATTCGGAAAAATGAAACACCCTAGTAACCGGTTCCTGTCCCTGCTAGTAGCACGTAAACCTACGGCACGTTATGTTTAGTAGGTAATTGGGTATTTTTCATTTACCTACTGTTTTTGAAATAGGACCCTAGTTTCACCTAGGACCCTAGTTTAGTAGGTAATTGGGTATTTTTTATTTACCTACTGTTTTTGAAATAGGACCCTAGTTTCACCTGATAAAAATTGAGCTAAAGGTCTAAAATAGAGGCTTCACGAGTACTGAAATAAGTAGAACTTATTTAACAGTTAGTAACTAAGTAAATTAACAATGGTATGTCGACAACTTATAGATGCATTTATCTGTCACTGACACTGGGAACAGGGAATGGACTTGCTATTCCTGTATGGTAGAAAGTTATTAAAAACAAAATATCCTCTGCTGCTGCGCCATGTTGAAAGGTTGTAATTATAATTTCAGCGTAATTAATGCCTCTAGCAACAGAAAAAAAGGTAAGTGATAGCAAAATTTTACTTTTTCTTGATAAAAATTGCTCTCTGATCAATAGAAGGGCCGTAAACAAATATATTTTTTCTTGGGTCAGCCTAATTATTTCTGGTTGTAACTTTTATACACGAAGTTCTGGCCTCCACAAATTGTAGCCAATTATAATATTCCCATTGTTAGCAACTTTTCGAAAGCCGAGACGAATTCCGTATCCTGTTTTTTAACTCTTTTTTTTTTGCGAGATAAATATTTATATAGGTCAAATTTAACTATAGGACCAAGCAATGCAATTTTGCAATTTCGGGGTTGTTTCTATAGTAAAAGATGCTCACTATATTGCTAAGGGTGGGAAAAACAACCTGTATGACCCAATCATGTTCGCCTACTGCTAAACCGCGCCTGCAAGCTGCGGCGACAGTCTCCAGATGAAATTAACTGAGCCTGACAAGGTTAACCTTCATTCATCTTGTTTCTATTTATTAACCGTTCTCTTATAACGGACAGTTTGTCAAGACACGACGCACAAAGCTGTGGCAAGACGAATTAGAAATCTAGCTTACTTAATTGGTGACATTTGCTAAAACTCTTAATTTTAACGAATATTATCTTTCATGAGACTTTCTCTCCATTACTTACGGTCTGTTTGGCTCCGGAAAGCTTGTGATCGTTAGCAAAGAAATAAAACTTTATCATTCGGGTGACTCAATCTTTTGATAAACCAAGTAACAAAATGTTTCTTTGTAGTTAGGGCCAATCGTCGAGACGATTTTAATGAATCCATTACTGGATAGGGTCGGGTCGATATTTGACAGTTTTTATGTCATCAAAATTATTTTACATTGCAATAAGTATTACGAAAATATTGTACGTATTCTCAAGTATGTAAATACGGTAAGTGGAACAAAATAAATTGAATGCTTTTGGTTACGAACAGATACCATAAAAGTGGGAAAAAAGCTTGTGTAAATATTTTGCTTACGTTAATCAATGATGAAGCTCTGAAACAGTATCAACAACAAAAAAAACATAAATAAAATTAAGGGAAAATAATAAATTTAAATAATGAAATGAAAATAATGATAATGAATGAATGATGATGGATGAATAAATTTAAGAATTTTTGAATAAAGATATCTACTGCCATATTTTGCATAGCCGAGTACTGACTTACCTACGGCCTGTTTCAAACTTTAATATACAGTGGAATCCGTTTATTATGACTCCACTTATACTGACCAACCGCTTACTATGACGTAATTACTGTGCGAAGTTTGGTTTTCATATAAAATTCTTTGCAACAAAGTCGGATAAGATGACTTCGCTTATAGTGACAAATCGCTTACTATGACCTATATATCCTATTTTCGTGAAATTTTGACCGGTTATACTGACACATTGGCTGGTTTTCGTGGCCGTCACCACGTCTTTCCCTGCGAGGACGTTTGGTGCGTTAGTGGCATAAACATTATTTCAGTTTTGATTCTCAGTGACAAGTTAAACTTGTCACAAGTTTAATGAAACTCAATTCTCACATAGGAATTTGAGATGAATTTTGAAAAGTTAACAAAAATAAGAACTTGTACCACTATGCTTTATATGACATCCGCTTAGTAGGACGAGTTTGTCACTTCCCTTCGATGTCATTGTAAGCGGATTCTACTGTACGTCAAATATTACTAATATTTCTAGATACGATATGGATCGGATATATCAGTGTCAAAAGTGACGTTTCTTCAAACAAAAAAGTCACTTTCGACATATCCGATCCATATCGTATCTAGACCTAATATTTGATGTATATTAAAGTTCGAATCAGGCCGTATGGCTCTTTTATTCACTGGCGAACTTTTATTCAAACCACATTTCATCGAAAGAAAAGATAAGTAAATAAATTTATGTTTCAATCTTAATTTACACACAGGAGCCACCGCCTGCACGCAGACGATAGTTAATGAAGACGTACGAGCAACGCAAATCTGCGGTACTCACCATACATGCTCAAACTACCTTTAATAATTCATGCGATCGTGTACCCTATTGTCAGGAAACAAGGCGTAAAATTGAATAAGTTTTCAAAAGTATGTATTGCACTTAGAATGAGCGCAGCAGAAGTGACGGTGTGTACACGACTCGATAGACTTGATAGCTTAATAAACTTGAAACTAACGCCGAGAACTAGATGATATTGAAGTGTAAACGGGCCCCTCCACTTTTATATCTAGCGCGCGGGAGCGTACGAATATCTTCATATTATACCTATGTGTGTCGAGATTGCGGTTCATATTCAAATATTTACCAATGCCATTAAACCGTTTATGAGCACGTGCAAGTTCGTTTCCGATATCAGGAAACACACTATTGTAGTTATGTAGTAATAACTAATGCTTGCCAATTCAGCGATACTTGTTTTCTGTAATTTCTACTTATGTTCAGCTGTTATACGTTATTTTATTATATCAATTAATGTCACCGTGCTGACTTCACTGTACATTTTCTATCACTATTTATGAAAAACAAGGAATTTCGAGCAATTTTAAAATACGTGAGTGACGTTTTGAAATATTAATATGTCTGTGTCTCACTCCGACGGCGCACATACTTCTTGATAAACTGTCGCTGCAACAATCATCTGTCAAGATCAAGGACCGGAAAACCCCTCTTTACGCTTAATCCTATCAATTCGGTAACCCAATCGATTCGGTTACCGTATCATTCTGTACCTGATTACTGTTACCTGATTGTAATGGTAACCTTATTGAAACGGTAACCCTAACCTTTAACCGAGTTAATCTCAAAACCCCATCGCGATAGGGTTTTTGTTAAGGGTTTTTAACAGGTTTTCATTCAGTTATGGTAACCTTTATTATCGGTTGCTTACTGGTTTGCTACATTAAAATAGTTTTAGTGATGTGCCGTCAGAACTAAAAAAAAATACTAAAAAATTTGTTTATTTTATTTACTTTATTTATATTTTGTTGATTTTATTGATTTTACTTATTAAATTAATTTAATTTAATTTATTTATTTAATTGATTTAATTGATTTAATTTTTTGAATTTGTTGAATTTATTTATTTTTTTGAATTTATTTAATTTATTTAATTTAATTAATTTATTTAATTTAATTAATTGATTTAATTTATTTTATTTATTTTATTTATTTTATTTATTTTATTTATTTTATTTATTTTATTTATTTTATTTATTTTATTTATTTTATTTATTTTATTTATTTTATTTATTTTATTTATTTTATTTATTTTATTTATTTTATTTATTTTATTTATTTTATTTATTTTATTTATTTTATTTATTTTATTTATTTTATTTATTTTATTTATTTTATTTATTTTATTTATTTTATTTATTTTATTTATTTTATTTATTTTATTTATTTTATTTATTTTATTTATTTTATTTATTTTATTTACTTTATTTATTTTATTTATTTTATTTATTTTATTTATTTTATTTATTTTATTTATTTTATTTATTTTATTTATTTTATTTATTTTATTTATTTTATTTATTTTATTTATTTTATTTATTTTATTTATTTTATTTATTTTATTTATTAAACTTATTTAATTTATTCATTTTAATTATTTTAGTTAGTGTTTTATCAAATATATTTGTATATCGAATATTAATATGAACCTCATTTTATTTATTTATTACGAACAAGGAAGTAAACAAACAACACTAATTAAAAACTAAACTTAAATATAAATATAAACTAAATAATAATGACGAACAAAAATTAATTAAACTAATAACTAAAAATACTAAACTAAAACTACCTAAAAAATAAAAAACCTACAAATAAAAAATTGGCCCCAGGTCTGTGCCCTCCGGTAGGGTGCCCAGAAGGCTGGCGGCGTTACCGCGCTGAACGGCAACGCCAATGCGTTGGGCGAGGTAGGCTCCAGCCTTCCGGTCACCCGTTGCGTCTATAAGGCGCCTGGCTAATTCTTTGTAAATGCTGTGCGCGCCTTGACCCCACGGCCCAAGCGTCTCCACACCAAACGGCTCAAACATGCAGCCGGTGTCTATGGCTGCATATTTGCGCCGCTTGAGATGCTCGGCCGCATCGGCAGCGGCGCCAGCCCTGGAAGAGGTCCCTGGAAGATGGGACGGCGCGAGCGTGTCCACGCACGTGGCGTCCCAGACGAGGGGTCGACCCAGCTTCCAGGGAACCAGTGTCATGCCATCTGGCCTCTTCCCATCGTCACGCGCTAGACCCGTCGGTTCTAGAACCGACGGCGCTCCGGCGGTGACGAGGGCCCGGCGCAGTATGTCATTAAGACTGGCGTGGCGTGCCATGCGGCCGGCGCTCTTGGTGCAGGAGAGGCCGTGGGTTCCAAATTTCGACACGTCAGTGCCGCAGTGGCAACGGTGTGGGGCCACGCATGCCGCCCCCAAGCGCAGGGATACCGCGAGTCTAAAAGTACTGCTGGTTAGCAGAGTGCCGAGGTTACTGGAAGGGAGTGCCTGCAGCCACGCGCCGGATTCCCATTTCGTTCCAGCAAGAAGACGAGCTCGCTCTGCAGGGCTGGTGGCCGTTTCATATAGATTATCACGTACCAGCACGCAGAGCGGCTCGTCCCATTGATGTTGCGAATGGCGCATCTCGGGCAGGTCCTTGTTGGGGCAGGCAGCCTTCCAGCTATCCACGGCTTCTGACAAAAAAGGTAAGTCCGAACTGTTAACTGTGTTGATTTTTAGAATTTTGAAAAATAAATTTTGTATGCTATGAACCGAAGAAAGGAAGGCAGGTAAAGCGATACTCGAAATTGGACGGATCCCAATACCACCATGTCTGATGGGCAAGGTGGCTTGGGTCCATTGACGGTTGTCTAAATGAATGTTCATGATTGAAAAAACGGTATTTTTTATAAGTTCGTCTAGTTTGGCCAAAAGTTGAGGATATTTCCAAAAGTGACTGCATCGAAGGGCATACGTAAATTTGGGGACAAACAAGCAGAATTTAATGATCGTGTAAGCCATGTGGGGGTTAATTTGGAGTAAGCGATCCGAAAAAAAACTAAAATTTTGGTGTTTGTCGTTGATATACCCTGGGAAGGCTTCGTCTAAGATGGGTGATCCTAATAGAAAAAGTGAGCTAGAATCTAAAATTTTGATGTCTGGGGCGAAATTTTGGAATTTGGGAATTGCTGTGTCTTTTTGGAAATTGTCTAAAAAATATAGCTCACATTTGGAAAAATTTAAAGTCAAACCTATTTTTGAGAATTCTGTGGTGAGACTTTCTAGGTCTTTGACAACTTCGTCGACTTTGCCACCCAGGGTACCATCGTCAAGATACCAAACATTAAATTTTGAATTTAGGCGCTCAATAATTGGTTGGATAGCCAGACTAAAAAGAGCAGGACCCAGGGGGTCGCCTTGCTGACATCCGACGGAAGAGAATAAGAGGTTATTTTTGAAAAGTAATTTGGAGGGGTTGCTGTAGCATTGCCAAATAAAATTATAAAGTTCAGGGATTTTCTTTTTGACTTGTGTCAACAAGGCGCCACGGTCGAGTTAAATGCATTACGTACATCTACCTTTAGTAAGACCTCGCCTTCCTTTCTTGTAGTAAAAGCACGTAGGGAGTGTACCGCTGCTTCACACCCACCTTTAGAGCCGAAACCTAATTGAAGCGGTTGGAAGTAATTCCTTAATGTGTCTGATACGGCTTTGCAGCAGGTTTTGGCCGCCAGGCGGCGGTAAGTCGTACCTACCGCAATTGGCCTGATTCCACCGTCCTTCTTGGTCAGCGCACACAGGTTTGCTCCATATAAAATGTTAATTACATCTGGGTTAACTTTGCCCTGTAGCATGTGATTAACTAAGGTTGTCAGACCTATCAAAAGGGCCTCACCGGCTTCGCCGCAACAGTGGCCAAGTAGGTCCTTAAGGTGTTGGGGCGACAGACCGTCAAGACCACCTGCGGAGCCATTGGGAAAGGAGCAAATCGCGGCGAGAATCTCATCGGGCGTTACCTGGAGGCATGGGTCGGAAGGGCCGGGAGGATCGGGTAGGATGGCGTTGGTATCGGGGCTCGGGTGCTTGGATAGTAGGGCTGCCAAAGTTTCAGGTGTGTCAGGGGCTATTGCGTCACTGGAAAATAGGAGGCGTGCGGCGCCTTTAATATTGCCTTCTCCAATTTTTGTTTCGACGTGACGGCGAAATGACAGGCTTTGTTTAAAAGCGGGTCTGGCTAAGTTGGTAATGTCATGGGGATGAGAACAATTTTGTTTTATCCTCGATGTCAGTGAAATACCCTTTTGCGCGTCTGCTTTGACATGTAGAACTCTGTATGGGAAAGTAAGAAGGTGCTCCCAGGATTCTGGAGAGTGGACACCATGGAGACCTACTCGCCCTCTATTTTATGAACTAATTATAATAGGTATAATTAACAAATACAACAGAGAAGATAACGTAAATGTAACCTAAAATTAAAACTACCTACAAAACTAAACTAACATTAAAATAAACCTACTTAAAAATTAAACAACAATAGAAAAAATATGAAAGGCCTATGAAAGGTCCCCCAAGTCTGTGCCCTGCGGAAGGGTGCCCATGAGGCTGGCTACATTACCCCGCTGGATGGCTATGCCTACTCGTTGACCTAGGAATGAGCCAGCCCTAGGGTCACCCGAGGTCTCCAGTAATTTTTTTTTTATTTCCTGGAAGAGGATATGGGCGTCGCTGCTCCACGGCCCTAGGGTCTCTACCGCAAACGCCGCAAATATGTGGTTGTTAGAGAGACCAGCATATTTGCGGCGCTTTAGGCCTTCAGCCTCTACCGCCGCTCCGCCAGCCTTTAGTGACGTGGCGGCTAGATGGGACGGCGCTAGGGTGTCCACACATGTGGCATCCCAGATAAGCGGCCGCCCCATTTTCCAAGGAATGAGGGTAATGCCATCGGGCCTCTTGCCATCGTCGCGCGCCAGGCCGGGTGGTTCTAACGCGGCCGGCACGCCCACGCTGACAAGGGCCCGACGGATGACATCGTTGAGGCTGGCATGGCGGGACAGACGACCGGCACTCCTTCGGCAGGAGAGGCCGTGGGAGCCCAGACCGTCAACTTCTGTTCCGCAGGGACAGCGGTGGGGGACAACTATTTCGGCACCCAGGCGAAGGCCGACAGCCAGTCTAAAAGAATTGTTGTCTAATAAAGTTGCGCAGGTACTAGAGGGGAAAGCGTGGAGCCAGAAACCGGATTCGTGTTGTGAAGAGGCAAGAAGACGGGCTTTTTCTGTTCTAGAATGGGTTGAATTGAGGAGCCAGTTTTGTACCTGGCGGCAGAGCGGTTCGTCCCACAATCGTTGTGTGGATTTTTCGGTCGGCATGTCTTTGTCTGGGCAGGCCGAACGCCATGCATTTTCTGCTTCCGACAGGTGCGCTACCTCGAAGTCACGTAGTGACGGGATAAGGATTTTACCAACGAGGGATAGCGTACCATGAACGGAGGACAGAAAAGCGGGCAATGCGACACTAGATATTTTCCTTATACCTAGGCCACCAAACCGTATAGGTAATGTGGCGTGAATAAATTGTCTGTTGTTTATATTGATATTGATAATTTTTTGTATTTCGGTGTGGATAATGTCGTTATAATATAATAATATTTATAATAAGAACACACCACACAAGTAGGTATAAAGATAAACAAAGGAAAGGCAAAAAAACTTGTTTGTGCTGGAGGCTTCATAGACCGCCCATGCCAACCTCGGTTATTCAAAAATAAGTTGAATTTAAGTGTGCGTAAAGATTACAATCGTTTGAACTGGTCAAAAACCTCATAATGAGGTAACTGAATAGACTGGGTTTTTATTTCGCTTACCGGTAACAGAGGTTAACTCGATCTGATACGGTTACCGAATCAAAGTGTTACCTTATTAAGCGGTTACCGTTATGGTAGGGGTTTTTATAAACACCTCTAAAATAACCCTATGAAAAACCCCGGTTAAGGTAACCGGTTCCTGTCCCTGGTCAAGATGCTGTGGCCAATTATGATGTCTCACGGAAGTTTTGTACTAAAATATAGAAAACAAATTCCGAAAACCTCATTGTAAAGAATCAGCCTACCACAAACATCGAAAGTCGTAATTTCGATATTGAGAGACAAATAATGAAATTTTGATAGGTACAGACAGATGTTAAGGTTGAACAACAACCTCCAGCTTGACACTGATAGTCACAAGCTTCGCTTGAGAGAAACTAGCCAAAATTTAAAAAATGCGACGAGCGTTGTTTTTGAACTTTCCCGCCCACAGTATTTTTGTCCCCGTAAATTTAATTAAACAGTATCACTGGATTATTTCAGTAAAATACTTTTGTGAACATTCCGCAGATACTACACGTACCCGAAGGAACTTTCTAGGTACTTTAATGAGAGAGCTCCAAACTTTTGTTTCTGAGAATTAGGTTAATTGATTTGAAACTAAATTAGTTAAAAATTGATCAACTAGAATACGCGGTGTTCACGTATTACGGTCTGATTCGAATTCGTTTAAATATAAGTAAGTAAGTAAATATTCTTTATTACACCAATAATTATACATTTTACATACATTACTACAAAGAAATATAGGTACAAGAGTGATATAGAGGCAGATAACGAAATTTCGATTTTGGTGTTTCGCGGTAGGCCCTCTGAGCTAATTACACATTCAATAAAGCGTAATCTAATGTAGAGTGCATTCGGTACCAATTAATTAATATGGTTTACAAAATGGTGGTTGATAGTATGTGATGTGTAAATTTAATTTATAAGTAGGTATGCCTAAACTTTGAAACTGGCTTAGATACGGAATAATTTAAAACATTATTCACGCTGAAAATGGAGGTGAGTTAGGATAGTTTCAAAATTAGTTGGTGATTTTTTCATGAGCTGCCAGCCTAATCTTTGCAGCACTAAATTACCTAGCCTAGCCGTTATTCATGAAGACGATGAATTATTGTAGGTCTAAATTTATATGATTGAATACTGCGCTGTGGACTAAGACTCGGACAATGGACTCGATGACTGAATTTGAACTCAGTCATAATAACATTAAAATAATAAACGGTTTAACTCACTCCCCCGATATCGCTGGCCCAATATTACAGGGTTCTATGTTTTACTTTTATCGAACTGAAATTTGAACATTGTCATAGTGACATTAAGTCGAATTTCAACTATCTTGAAAATGTAACATAGAACCCTGTAATATTGGGCCAGCGATATGTTAGCAACGTAAGCCGGTGCTCAGCACTGTCAGAGCTTAAAAGTGCTCACACTCTCCGAGACATTGCCGGACGATTGGCTAACAAAACGTGAGTTACTTAAACCGTAAGAGTTGTTTATGATACAAGTGCGAAAAATAGGAATATCGCAACGAGTGACGAAGTTGCGAATTACCTCTATTCGCACGTGTTCTCACTATTTTCAGTACATATGGCCCGTTAATTTTTTGTCGTAGTTACGTAATGTGTTTATTATCGCACAGGGTGTCGTAATGGAGCACCAGATGTATTGTAAAATTAGTTTAAAGGTGACGTTTGGATGTCAACTGAAGCTGAATTAGTGTTGTGGCGTCGTTGTTACCGCCTCTGTATATGTTAATATCTTACATAAAATAAGTGACAGAATGAACGCAGACAGAAATGCGGCGGCAAATCCGCACATCATCTTTCTGGAGTCTATGATATTTCAGATAAAATCCCATGCCTTCCCGAAGTCTGCACACCTAGTACTGCGGTATTATCTCGCACGTGCGACAGTCTATCTGTCTCTCTTTAATTACAGTTAGAAATAGACCATCTCCCTCGCCACCAAGCGACACCACATAACAGCAACCGCATTATGACAAACAAATAAGGTAAGTACCCCTATTAACGAGGGGGTTAAGCAAGTTTTCGAAAAAGAGCCAAAAATTAAGCATAAACCGACGGTGTATGAGCCAAGACATATTTTTTTATGTTAGTTTGTTAATTAAAGTTTATATTATTTTAGTTTCTGGCCTTGTTTTAGAAAAATATAAAGGAAAAAATAATTATCAAAACCAAAATGTCGAAATCGCCTATTACCGTGGTAATGGACCACTGTTACCCAAATACCGCGGATGTGGGTTCCTTTTTACGAGGGTGGATAACCCGTCGCATTTTTAGTTCCATAATTATGATAAATATTATTTATTTGACAATAATGGATAAAAAATGGTATAGGTAATCAGTACAGTACGCTTTTCATATTATAAGACTTAATTAATGAATTTAAAATAAAAATAGTTGGTTCCTTTAACGCTAAAAACATCGTGGGTTACCCTTTACGAGCAAGTGTGATGATGTCGAAATTCTTGTTTTATTTATTACCTATCTACGTTAAATAAATAGGTACTTAATTATTTCAACCGGACGTGAAGGGCAAGTTGCTCCAAAAAGTTTAAGCTACCTAAAGTAAAAGTAAAGTAAAAAAGCCTATCATAAAACACATTACAATTTAAAATATTACATTAAACTTAAAAATATTGTACTGTAATTTTTGGAGTATAAAACTTTTTTAAATATAACTAAAATCTAAAACACGTACTATATTATTTAAAGTGTTTCACTATATAATGTTTATTTACAAATTCTACTTCTATTAAACACGTTTGCTTATGAAAGTCGCCTGAGCGGCGTAGGCCTCCCCCGTATCTCTCCAATCCTCTCTGTCCATAGCCCGTCTCCTCCATGTTGGTCCACATACTTCGCGGAACACGTCTTCCCAACGCTTCCTGGGTCTACCTCTTTTCCTGTGGCCGTTACGAGGTGTCCAGTCTGTCACTGTTTTAGTCCACCTGCCATCATTTATGCAACAGATAGATAGTTAATTTAAGCTACCTATCACAATTATATTCTACACAATATATACAAGATCTGTGTAAGTTAATGTTAATGTTGTATGTTTGTGTGTCTATTATGTTATTAAAATAACATAAAATATATTTTTCTACTATCTTCTCTATACAGGGTGGAAAGGCACGACGATCCTTTCCGGAAATGGGAGATAGTTTAGCCTAAGCTCTATATTTTCTCCATAGAAACTATGTTAATATGGGCAACCGTTTCTAAATTATGACCTTTTAAACATCCACGCAAAAAACTACTTTGTTCTAACCCTAACAGGTGACAGGGTCAATGAACTTACTTGTAAACAATCAGTATTCGACAGGAAATTATGCTAATTTGTTGCCATCTAACCATTTTTAGGTCTGCTTACAGCACGGTAAGAATCATTGCAGGATTTTCGCTTTCTTAGTGGTTCCACTTGTTCAATACTTGAATGAAATAGTTATGTTATTCCTTAATATTAATATGTAATACTAACCACAACATTGTTTACAACGACAGTTCAAATAGTGACATTGACAACCACTCAAAAGTACGCAATCGTCTTATAAATATCTCTGGTTTCCTTGACTGATAAAAAGGTTTTAGTTTCTTAACACGTTTCACAAAATTATTTTCGAATAATTGGAAACTATTTAAAATAATAAAAAATTACATGTAGGTTGTGTTAGTTGCACCAAATGAACTTGCAAAAATGAAATACTAAGAATAAATCAAGAATAAATACTTCTTCAATACCAAACTAACAAACCTTCTTGCGTGGTAGGAAATAGACAAGACGTCTGATGTTTGAAATTAAATTTTCATTGAACTATACTTATTGAATGTCATATTCTTCAAATAAAAATGTTAGATGCTCGTGGCTATTTATATTTGTGGGTCTGTGTAAAAGATATGGTGTACCAAACCAAACGGAATGTGAAACTGCGGACGAAATGAGACAAAGGCTAATTGGTGCTTTCTGCGGAGGATAAATGACGAAGAGCATACACTATATCGCATGTGCATCGATATACTCGGGTACGGGCTGCGGCGGCGTTGTAATACACGGAGGTACATTTGAACACCGTATGTGAAAAGAAGATAGTATTAAATATTGGAAAAAAGTAATTATCTAAGAAAGTAATAAAATTGTTTGTAATATTTTTGCATGCATTTGATTTATTTGACATTTATGCGTCATTCATACATCATTGCGATACTGTCAACGATCGGAAAAAAGTGTAAAGTCCCGAGCTTTCCCGACGGAGATCCTTAATCTAGCCGTCATGTGCACATGCTATAGGGTTATCACCACAGTTAAAAAGTAGTATTTTTGCAATTTTTATTTTTTACTCAATTAACGATTCTTACCATTACCAATAGTCTCTGTATCACTTAAACGACCTAATACTTCCGGGAAGGATCGTCGTGCCTTTCCACCCTGTATATATTTATTTTATGTTTGCTGCCTTAGAAAAAATATTGTGTGCAACGGTACATAATTAGGTTTTAAGAACAATTATTATGTACCTGGTATACAAAAGACTATCAAAAGTATTAGATATTTTAAGAACCTATTAATTTCGAAGTCATGAAAGTTTTGGGTGGGTCTGTATTAGGTTCTCATACAGCTTATTACCGAGTGATGTCTTTTCTAACCATCGTTAAACGGTTCAATTCAAATAATTTTAAAACTCATTTACGACTAATAAAAATGAATAGTTATCTTGTATTTTTTTAATACAATAAATATGGATGGTTCCAAATATTACAAAACAATGGTAAAAATAAATTTTATAACCATACTTATGTTTTTATATCAATACTTGAACGAGTTTCTCATATAAGGGTTTCTAAGAAAACGTCTGAGAAGGTGTCTAAAATTGTCATCAAAATTAAGAGTTATTGAATAGATTTCATACCACGTTAATAGCTCTTTAGCTTTATAGGTGGTTGAATATTTGAATAACATCAAAAGTCAAGTAAATGTGCATTTATATATGAATATAAGATCGCCCGAATCTAAAATGCCGTTTCCGTTATTACCGAGGTATACCTCGAAATTAGGTATCACACAAAGAAAATGGAACCTAACACCGAGGTTTTTAATTTCCTATTTTTTTCCAATTGCCGAGCAAATATCACAAATAAAGTATTTGGGAACCATAAAGATAATAACTAAGAATCAATCTCAAGTCTTAGTCTTTCCATAATATTTACCATTATTACGCCAATCACTAAATATAATACGCGTTTACTTACTTGAGGTGTTGCGTGTTAGTATGGAGCAACCAAATCTTGCGCTCCTGATGCGTTAGTTTAGTATTTTCGACTTTTTTGCGTGATGTTTTCGTAGCAATGTTATACTTATTCGATAGTCAAACGATAAGGCTTTATTTCTGTGTTCTTAGATTCTAAGAAAGTTAATAAGCTTTCTTATTAAACGCTATTTTGTATATACCGCGGTAATGAATGCCAATTTTAATGGGGTCGTTAATAGGGGTACTTACCTTATTTAGTTCTGTTGTTCATATCATATAGTTAAATATATGTTATGACGGCTAACTTTATACAGGATGGATTAATAAACAAGTCTGATAAAATGTTGTTAGGGCAAAGGTGTCCGTGCATTTTAACTTTTTGTGCCTCGAAATAAGTAGACGGTTTATACTATGGTGTTGTTCATTACCAATAAATATTATGTACAGAAGACGGTTATTGACGTATTGAATTATATTGCCAAGATTTTAAAGACTCAGATAGGCCTGTGTTACATCTAAAACACAATTAAAAAGCTCTTTTTATTAATACCAATTCAGTTTGTAATACAATACGAGTATATTCTGTGGCAGTAGTATCAGACATTATTGAAATGAATTTCTCGTCATTTTATGTCAAATGTGGCGGGATGTCTCAAGGAATTCTGGAAAATTGTAGCGAGCGAAGCATGAATATACCCGTACATATTTTTCTTTTTCAAAAGGGAAAAATATGTACATACTTTTCCTTTTCGTATGCTCCAAAAGGAGCATACGAAATGTCATCGGTGTATTATAGGAATACTAAATTTGTTCGATAGCCCTGTAAATATTTAGCTTCGGTGATGTAAAGTTTCTGCCGACTTCGTTCATTGTTTGAGAATTCTTATTGCGATTATAACACTTTAAACTCTCGCGTTTTGTACACATATTTAATTACACAAACGGGTCTCCCGCGATATAATTTCATTGTTTCTACCTTTAATCATTCTTTCATTTGCTGGGACGTCACTCTCAGGCCTATTCGGATTTCGAGATAATCACAAGATCTTGAGACGATTTAGAGACCAACTAGATCTACATTAGATATCGACTAGATGTGACTTGGATATCTAACAGGCCTATTCGGATTTCGAGATAATCACAAGATCTTTAGACGATATAGAGATCAACTAGATCTACATTAGATATCGACTAGATGTGACTTGGATATCTAAGTCATAACTTGTCGAAATCGTTCAAGAGGACCTCCAGAATCGCGGAAATGTCAAATTTGACATATCTATCTTACAAATATCTTTAAATTATCCGTATCGTTATTTGTTGACGTTTAGTAGAAATCTAATTCATTTTCCGAATCGAGCCGTAAGTCATAACTTGTCGAAATCGTTCAAGAGGACCTTCAGAATCGCGGAAACGTCAAATTTGACATATTTATCTTACAAATATCTTTAAATTATCCGTATCGTAACTTGTTGAAGTCTAGTAGAAATCTGATTAATTTTCCGAATCGAGCCGTCCGTCCGTAAGCACAACTGGTGCAACTCAGCTGAAACGTCGGAATTAAAGGTAAAAACAATGAAATTATATCGCGGTAGACCCGTTTGTGTAATTAAATATGTTATTGCGATTAATTAAATTTTACAATATTGACACCTTAAGATTTTGCACCCGTTAGTTAAATTAAAAAAAAATTTTTTTAGTAACATTATAATACTAATTATAATGTAATTTTAATTACCGCATAGTTTTAAAGCCAGAAAAAGTGAACTATTTTACGTAAAAGTCGCTTTTTACCCTACACACCGCCTCGCAATTTTCAAAGAGGTGTAAGAATTTCAATAAAGTATACTTTTGTACAAATTTTTATATGCTGGCTCGGCATGGTAATACCGGGCTCGGGTCCGTGTAAATCAAACAAAAAAACGCCCGGCGAAAGCCGAAGGAAGCCAATTTCCCTTCGCTAAGGAAATGGCTGGTGTGATGTCATGCCGCAAATCCCAACCATGTAACCTTTTAGTGTGCAGCGACGAATACCAATTGCAGAGCAAATAAAACTGCGTAGAGAAGTGAATACGCCGAAACCGGATTTTTGATGACTTTAATGTGGCTTTCGTTTATAGCTTTGTTAGGTACCAAAATAAATAAACTGTTAAATTACAGAAAAAAATGATCTAAGATTGAAGTATACCTACCTAGCTACTGAAAAAATATACTTTTTTCATACAATTTCCATTTCGGGAGAAAACGGTTTACTCTAACTAAATCTTAACATATCACTTTTAGTCCGGTGGCCGGCTGCATGAAACAAACCTCATCAAAAAATAGAATATACCTACCCTGTAGAGGTACCTGACATTTAGTAGCTTCCAACGCACTTGGTCGGCCTAGGCTTAACCTGGCAGATTTTGTACAAATGCCAAAAACGTTGGACAAAAATTCATCAAAAAAAACCTCATAGAATGAAACTTGTATGGTAGGATACCTGACCTTGAGGGCAGTAAAAAAAAATTGGTCGGCCTCACCTTAGCCTGGCAGTTTTTGCAGTCCGACCAGATTTATTGGGTCACGTGAGAGCTACAATTTACCTCATCGAAAAATAGAATGAAACAAACGGATTATAATAGCTAAAATAAGCCTGTTGACGTATGTCTTGGTCGGCCTCACCTTAACCTGGCAGTTTTTGCAGTCCGACCAAATTTATAAAAAAATCATCAAACATTTTTTATCGAAAAATCGTATGAAACTGGTATGGTACGATGGCTGCCTTTGAGGACAGTAAAAAAAAAGTGGTCGGCCAAATCCTGTGTTGGCAGGTTCCTTTGTCCGACCAATTTTGTGGTACCACGTGAGAGCTACAATTTTACCTCATCGAAAAATAGAATGAAACAAACGGATTATAATAGCTAAAATAAGCCTGTTGACGTATGTCTTGGTCGGCCTCACCTTAACCTGGCAGTTTTTGCAGTCCGACCAAATTTATAAAAAAATCATCAAAAATTTTTTTATCGAAAAATCGTATGAAACTTGTATGGTACGATAGCTGCCTTTGAGGACAGTAAAAAAAAAAGTGGTCGGCCAAATCCTGTGTTGGCAGGTTCCTGTGTCCGACCAATTTTGTGGTACCACGTGAGAGCTACAATTTACCTCATCGAAAAATAGAATGTAACAAACGGATTATAATACCTAAAATAAACCTGTTGACGTATGGCTTGGTCGGCCTCACCGTAGCCTGGCAGTTTTTGCAGTCCGACCAAATTTGTGGTACCACGTGACAGCTACAATTTACCTCATCGAAAATAGGATGGAAAAAAAACGGATTATAATAGCTAAAATAAACCTGTTGACGTATGGCTTGTTACGGACGGCTTTCATAAATTCAATGTGGCAGTGTGCGGCAGAATCCACTTGCATCAAATTTGATGCAACACATTGTGGCTGGACATTAAGAGATTAAATGTATTTAAGATCAAATGGTTTGAAGGACACATAACGCCTTTGCGAGTCCAAGAAATAACAATAGGTAAGTCGGAGTCTGGGGAAAGTTCGTCAGACTTCGACTCCGAAGATGATTATGATTAACAGTAATTATTAACAATAAAAGGGTTATTCCCACTAGTTACCACCAAGTTCTTATCAGTGGTAACTACAGGGAAAAAAAATTCTTAGTAGTTACCACCAACTCGGTTTGGTGGTACCTACTGGGAATTTTTATTCCCAGTAGTTACCACTGGTAAAAGGTGGGAATTTCTTTTCTACAAACCGAGCTTCGAAGGAGAAATGCTACAGTTGATGGAAAAAAGGCTGATTTGATGCAAAGATAATCACTTAATATATGTGAGGTTATCTTGTGTATTTTACCGTTTATTAAAATTTTGGAAGGCTCACGTGCAGTTTTTCCTCTTATATTACAAGTGTTCGATTGAAAACTAAGCTTTGGTGTATACCTGGATCACCTGCATGTACAAGAAGGCGTTTCATATACGCCCGCCCATCAGATAGGTACACAAAGTCATGATGCGTATGGAATACAGCATGTGTGGCCAAGCCATTATGCCCTAAATTATGTACTACTTCGTTAAAACTTAGCTTACCTGTGTATTTACTCTTTCCAAAATATTTATCTTCCTTAAAATGCAGCCTACACAAACGGTCTTTGTCATTTGCCTTAGTTTTTGGTACTCAAAGCTTTTTCTCACCGATTTATGCATATCGGGTCCTTGGGAAAAAAGGGAGATCCTATAGGTATATTTCCACAATTTGTCGCACACTATTGCAGTATTGTGGAGAAAAAAAAACATACAACCGAATTGATAACCTCCTCCTTTGGGATTTGGAAGTCGGTTAAAAAAGGAGAATGTTTACAATTTATTGGAAATAATGTATGTGATTTGACAGTGACAGCAACTCCACTATGGAGGCGCCACCTGGCGTGATAAAATGTCAGTTATGCCTCCTCATTCTATCTGTAGTGGCAAAGTAGGATATACGATTCAAAACTTGTCAAAAATCGATGAAAACCTTTTTATTTTTGACATCTGTGAGACATCATCTCAACGTAAGTGTTACTCTGAAACCACGTCAGTAGTTAGAAAACGGACTCATTTACTTATGACTTTTTTCAGTTAGCATTATTAAGTTAAGTTCAAGCTGCGAAGAAACCATATTTTCAATATAGAAATTATTATTCTTTACAAATGTGGTCGGACTGCAAAAACTGCCTGGCTAAGGTGAGGCCGACCAAGACATACGTCAACAGGCTTATTTTAGCTATTATAATCCGTTTGTTTCATTCTATTTTTCGATGAGGTAAATTGTAGCTCTCACGTGGTACCACAAAATTGGTCGGACACAGGAACCTGCCAACACAGGATTTGGCCGACCACTTTTTTTTTACTGTCCTCAAAGGCAGCTATTGTACTATACAAGTTTCATACGATTTTGCGATAAAAAAATTTTGATGATTCTTGTATAAATTTGGTCGGACTGCAAAAACTGCCAGGTTAAGGTGAGGCCGACCAAGACATACGTCAACAGGCTTATTTTAGCTATTATAATCCGTTTGTTTCATTCTATTTTTCGATGAGGTAAATTGTAGCTCTCACGTGGTACCACAAAATTGGTCGGACACAGGAACCTGCCAACACAGGATTTGGCCAACCACTTTTTTTTTACTGTCCTCAAAGGCAGTTATCGTACCATACAAGTTTCATACGATTTTTCGATAAAAAAATTTTGATGTTTTTTTTATAAATTTGGTCGGACTGCAAAAACTGCCAGGTTAAGGTGAGGCCGACCAAGACATACGTCAACAGGCTTATTTTAGCTATTATAATCCGTTTGTTTCATTCTATTTTTCTATGAGGTAAAATTGTAGCTCTCACGTGGTACCACAAAATTGGTCGGACACAGGAACCTGCCAACACAGGATTTGGCCGACCACTTTTTTTTTAAGTACTGTCCTCAAAGGCAGCTATCGTACCATACAAGTTTCATACGATTATTCGATAAAAACATTTTGATGTTTTTTTATAAATTTGGTCGGACTGCAAAAACTGCCAGGTTAAGGTGAGGCCGACCAAGACACACGTCAACAGGCTTATTTTAGCTATTATAATCCGTTTGTTTCATTCTATTTTTCGATGAGGTAAAATTGTAGCTCTCACGTGGTACCACAAAATTGGTCGGACACAGGAACCTGCCAACACAGGATTTGGCCGACCACTTTTTTTTTACTGTCCTCAAAGGCAGCCATCGTACCATACCAGTTTCATACGATATTTCGATAAAAAAATTGTGATGATTTTTTTATAAATTTGGTCGGACTGCAAAAACTGCCAGGTTAAGGTGAGGCCGACCAAGACATACGTCAACAGGCTTATTTTAGCTATTATAATCCGTTTGTTTCATTCTATTTTTCGATGAGATAAATTGTAGCTCTCACGTGACCCAATAAATCTGGTCGGACTGCAAAAACTGCCAGGCTAAGGTGAGGCCGACCAATTTTTTTTTACTGTCCTCAAGGTCAGGTATCCTACCATACAAGTTTCATTCTATTTTTCGATGAGGTTTTTTTTGATGAATTTTTTCCAACGTTTTTGCCATTTGTACAAAATCTGCCAGGTTAAGCCTAGGCCGACCAAGTGCGTTGGAAGCTACTAAATGTCAGGTACCTCTACAGGGTAGGTATATTCTATTTTTTGATGAGGTTTGTTTCATGCAGCCGGCCACCGGACTATTTGATTTTGATGTCGTTCGCTTCAGCATAATACATTCTAGATATATAGATTTCAATATTTAAGTATTGCAATACAAAAACGAAAAAGCTATAAACCTAGATTTTCATTCTGTCAATAACATACAAAAAAGTGGAAAAACGTTTTCTCTTTTTGTAAGGACAAGTACGTGCTATACTTCCCTCTTAAGGGGTTTTTATTAAATTTATATACAATTTGGTAAAGCTAATCAAAATATATGTCCTGGAATAGCTATAAATCTTTACAGTTTGCGTTCAATTTATTTAGTTGTAATTACAGAATTGACGCAGTCTGTACACTCTATGTTGTATACATTTGTGTAATAATATCTGTGTAAACAAATTGACGAAAATATTAAAATACACTAACCGTTCTGGTTTCGGTATTTGCAGCTAAAATAAAACCAACTGAAACCTGTCACACATCACTAGGCATCAGTCCCTCGTTGTTGGTTAAGCGAAATTACTGCGAGTTGCTTACGAATGAACTGATTTGTATTTTTTCACGCTGTGTTCTATTATTTTTGTCATCTCATTATTTCTTGACCTATATAACCTAGGTCTAATTTTCTGGTCACTTATAGTACCTACTAAGTATATTAACAATAACCGTGTTACAATCGGACATACGAACTACGAACTAACCAGCTCAAAAATTGTATCGTCTTGGGTCGTCCCATTCGTTTTTCGTCAAGTTCTTAAATTAGTCCTATTCTACTTTCGTCACTCATTCTACATTCGTCACAATCGTCGGTGGCTTTCAATGTAGAATGAGTGACGAAAGCAGAATAGGACTAAATTAAGAACTTGACGAAAAACGAATGAGACGACCCAAGACGATACCCAAAAATTAAATCAGAGGAATATTATTTCTCAGTATTTCCGAAGTGTAAACTGCTGATCACATATCAGCAGTTTACACTTCGGAAATACTGAGAAATAATATTCCTCTTAAACGCTTTTTAAAAAAGTGAAACAATCTCCTGGATTTTCCAGTCGATATCAAACTGCATCGCGTTACGGTTAACCCAATTGGCGGATAACGTGCTTCCGTTTGGAATATCGAGATACCGACCCGTCCGGAGTTATCCAGCATCAGAATTAGGATATCGACTGGAAATTATCGGTTACGCCGAATATAGGATCATTAGGTACCCAGAATACTTACTAGTACTACTGTGCAAAGTTTATTATCAAATTTGTTGTAGTATTAAATACCTCTACCACCTTTTAAAGTTTGGTAAATAAAATATTTAATTAGGCACTACACTAACTAGTTAGAATATGCACTAGCTCTTGAAGTCATCTATTATTGACGTTCATTTGATCTAAACTTAATACAAAATCCTATATAAATAATTATAAAAAAAAAAAACATAAAACTAAAAAAAGCGGAAAGATTAAAACTAAAACTACAACTTAACTAATAAAAAACTGGCTCCAACTCGGTGCCTTGTGGCAGTGTGCCTAGAAAGCTGGCGGCATTGACGCACTGGTCGGCAATATTTGTAGGTACATGTCTATGTACTAGCAATCTAAATAAGTAAATAGGAAATAAATATTCCACAAATAACAATAGCTTAATAATTCAGCTTACAATAATGAATACGCGTAACATTATTGTAATATGGCATTGTAATCTCATGTTGAAAAATTAAATTAAAGTCAAACGTTCGGCAAATAGATTAAAATTAAAGAAACCAAGCTTTTTACTCAACGAATGTCGCTACGAAAAGTAATTCTAAACCGACATAGAAAAATTACCCGCAGCTGCGCAATGTCGGGTGAACTCGGGTGCAAACAAGTTAACGCCAACTAGTTCAGAGAAACAAAAGTGTTAGTTAGAAGAAGTTCTAACTAAAGCTTGTTACAGTTACATAAGACAGGACCTAATCAAATTAAAAGTTGTTGCACGCTCAGCAAGGAACTTCGCGGTGCTGTCATTTTAAAACTATCCTCGTAACTTTGTTTCCCTGTATAAATTATAATTTAACATGCAAGTTGATGTACTGGCAATTTGTGGCACAATTTTCAAAGTACAGGCTCGAGCGGGCTTGGTTAGTTTATAACTAGAGTACTTTAACTTCACTCGGTATTTAAGTTTTTTTGTAATTAAATTATCATCATCTTCCTCGCGTTATCCCGGCATTTTGCCACGGCTCATGGGAGCCTGGGGTCCACTTGACAACTAATCCCAGGAATTGACGTAGGCACTAGTTTTTACGAAAGCGACTGCCATCTGACCTTCCAACCCAGAGGGTAATCTAGACCTTATTGGGATTCGTCCTTCACCGAAAAGCGACTGGTAAATATCAAATGATATTTCGCACATAAGTAAGTAAGTAAGGAGTTTAGGGTAGTATTTTGTAATTTAATTATACAGGAAGTTTCTTAATTTTGATCTGCCCGATTCCAACTGCTGCAATGTTTTCACAACCAGAATATACCTACCCTTTCTCTTTTTGGTGTTTGTCTGTTTGATTTATTTCATCCCTATGCTTTTATAATTTTAGTGATTATTCAATTATGCTCTCCTGGTACCGAGCTCAAGCGTACTAACCGAATCCTCGGTTTGAACTTCATAAAAAGTGGACGCTAAAAATCGGCAGGTGGGCATAAGAACTCCATAACGAAGATACCAAATCGACTTTAGTCTTATTACGAGTAGAAACATTTCAAGATGAAACAAATCAAAACACGCGCAAAAAGATTTACAGTAGGACTTAAAAATATAAGTATTATAGAGACATATAAAATATAAGAAAATCATTCAATATCAATGACAGACTGAATTATTCTTAAGTCTTATTAGAACCATATCAAGACGAAACAAATCAAAACACGTGCAAGAGAATTTACAGGGCTTACAAATATCAGGTGAGTATTGTAAACAGAAAAAAAAACACAATATGAATGACAAAGACCGAATTATTCTTAAGTCTTATAAAAAACATAATACATCAAGACGAAACAACACAATCAAAACACGTGCAAAAGAATTTACAGTAGGACTTAAAAATATCAGGTAAAGTATTATGGACACAAAAAAATCATTCAATATGAACAACAAAGACCGAATTATTTTCCTGAAACGCTTTTCCGTGTTTAACTAGATTATTTTTTTACTTTGTCTCATTTGTGCTGTCTTGTTTTAAAAAGTAAAGTAAAATATACATATTGACACAAATTTCTATTAAACTTGTATAATATCAATTAGGCAATAAAGTTTAGTCTCAGAAATATAATGTATGCGTCTTGGATAACATCGATTTTAAAATTATACTTATACAGCAAAGCAATTTCCTTTCCTCTGTCTGTGTTGATCTATTCTTAAATTTTCATAAATTTTTGTAAACGTATTGTAACTACCAACTCTTTATGGTTTTCTCCCCTGTCTTATTATTATTGTGTTAATACAAAATAAATAAAGGATTGCTCATTGGCACGGCTCGAAGCAACACAATACGTTTAGAGGCTTCCAAGTCTCCACTTCTCATTATGACTCGACTTTTTTCCTTTGACTTTCTTAAAGCGTACCCACAAAGCGGTATTTTCCGGGGTCATTAGTCGTTGTACAGATCCATCCCACTCTGTCATTTGGAAGCTTAAGCTTAAGGTCTTAGAGTTAGTGTAATTAAGTTTATATCTGGTTCGTTATAATCCTGATCCATGGGATCGCTCGTTACATGTCTAAAGTCATTATGTGCTGCGTCAGTTTTTATGGGGTACATTACCTCAGAAAAGTGAATCATATTTCAAAGTTTATTGTAAGTGGAAGCCTGGTTTTAATAGTTTACGGTAGTGGCTACTTCTCGCTATGTGATAGTAAATACTTGTATGCGCATTTGTCTCCTTAATCTTTGTTTTCTCTGTTAATGGTACCTTAAACATGATTATAAATATCTAGAATAATTAAAATAAAAAAAATATAACAACATACATATTTCAAATCCCAATCCGACTTTTCCCAATTCGTTATAAATTTACATCAATTTCCACATAGTTATTTGATAATGGAGTTTCCAATTTCGAACACCATTTGGTAATAATTATAGCAAGTAGACGGCTGAACCTATGTAAACAGCAGGCTTTATCGCTTATGTAAGTTCAGGGTATTTACTAATGACCAATAATGGTAATATGGGACTAAAGTAAAGATCCAGGGTGACACGATTGCAGAGTGGCCACTTAGAAAAGTTCTTCGGTAGAAAAATCGTTGTGAAGAGGCTAATGGTAACATTATGCAAATCCAAAGATATTTAGATTTACGACATTACTGCTGCCATCTGAATGTTACCTTTAAGTTGTCATTTACAACAAATGACAAACAAATTTTGGTACCCGGTTGTCAGAATGTACTTGTCATGAAGAAAAAAACCAAGGACAAGTGCGAGTCGGAATCTCCCACCGAGGGTTCCGTACTTTTTAGTATTTGTTTAGCGGCAACAATAAGACGTCATCTGAGAAAAATTTCAACTGTCTAGCTATCACGGTTAATGAGATACAGCCTGGTGAGACAGACAGACAGACAGCGGAGTCTTAGTAATATGGTCTCGTTTTTACCCTTTGGGTACGGAACCCTAAAAAAGGAGTATAACAGTCTTAAAGTAGATGGCGTAAATATTCTCTGCCGTGGCTTAGTTAGTAAGTCAACGAGCTGGTATCCCAGAGTCGCGAGTTCAAGTCTCGTCCGAAGCAGTGAATTCCATTTTCCCTTTTTTTCAAACATTGAATGAAGCGTCACATTCGGAAGCTCAAAGTCGAAAAGCATTCAAGTCTAACAAAGGACACGGGGAGTGGACTCTTTTAATGTTAATTCCTCTTATTCCGTCCGCTTTATTAAGGTGAAAGCATGAATATGCAGAAAGCGGAGTCAAAAGAATCCCTTGCAATGATTCCTGTTGGTAAAAACGGGGGAACGAAAAGGTGTGAATTACCGGTATACGTGAAAATATTAAGGTTGAGGTGAGGCCTAATATATACACGATAAAAAAGATTTTTCTTTTGTAATACCTATTTACTTGTAGTATGTAGTAGTTATTACCACCTGGTGGACGACGGTCCAAAGAGACCTGAAATCTTTAAAGTTAGACCTAAAGATGGCACTGAACCGTGCGGAGTGGAAAGAAAGGACAGGGAAGGCCGACCCTAAGTATCTAAATGGAATAAGGTCCAGGCAGAAGAAAAAGTTCTTAAAGACAGATTTCAGATATAAAAATATCTGGAGATTGGGAAACCTTTTTTAACATACTACATCATAAACTATTTGAATATGGTCGATATGGCAACCGGTAAACACGTCACTAAAATCAATTTTTTCCACAAAAATATTTAATTTAACTAATATATACAAATTCGTCGATTCAACAAATAAGCTAATTTATAGTCATCGCTTAGCGGATGGTATTTCTCCGCGAAGGCCGCAGGCAGCAGGCCTAGCCTAAACAGAGCGCCGCTACATGGCCTGTTTGACATATCAAGAATGTCAGTTAAAAATATCAACAACTGCGAATGCACAAATTTTCGTTTATCAGTGATTTTATTTGTGTTATTTGTTATTACACGCCCCCGTGGCTCCGAATCTACCTAATACCTACTTAGGGGACATAGTGCACTGTAAGTTCTCCAGTTCAAGTACAGGAAGATACGTCATTGCTACAAATAAACGGCTGCGTCTGGAGGTACCTATTTCGCTCCTGTGAATCAATCCGCGGATTTAAGACTGTAAAATCTGTTTTAACCACTTAAGTTCTTTATATTTAGTTACCTATTAGTGTTGCCTTTTTCTGTTGGTAGCCCTCGTTTGTATTTATTTTGCCGAAAATGTCTCGAATATCTTTGTCTAACGTTTCTGTTTGCTAATAATTCACTAGTTCATAGTAGATACTTTTTCCTATTTAGTTCAAGACTTTGTACTTCTTACTTAAGTTTACCTTTTAACTTATTGCTATTTAGTTTTTACCAATGCAGGCTACGACTACTTCCCATTCGCAGTGCCCCCACTGCCCTAACTCCTCGCGCACCTTCTGTCCTCATGGGCTGAAAGTTCACATAGGACTCAAACACAAAACACAAACGATCGCCCCTAGCCTCACGCCCATATACAGCGACAAGTCTCCCCTAATAACACTAATAGTGTAGACCTGGACGACCTCGCAACACTCAAACAATCTGTGCGAGTTTTGCGCCACATCCCTAAGGGAGCCCGCAACTTGGCGGCTGGTAAACTATCTGATACTATAGATAAATGTTTATATAGTAATAGTACGGCAGACTGGTTTTCACTGCTTTCGTTTGCCTACACCGCTTTAAAGGCACCGGAAAAAAACGGCACGAGCAGCCTAACCACCATAGTTAAGAGGAATATAGAATCTTCTGGGGCGATCGACTCACTCTTTGTCGAAGCCGACGCAGCGGCCCTGAGACCGCCCTCGGTTTTAAGAACAATTGAATCCAAAGTTTACGAGGGCGATCTTAAGGGAGCGGTTCGAATTCTCATGTCGGACTATAGCGTGGCACCTTCGAATCCTGAAACTCTCGCTAGTTTAGAACTAAAACATTCAGCCCGTTCACTGCCGCTCCTTTTTCCACCCGAACCGGACAGGTCTTGCCCCGCCCTTTCTGCCAAATCAGATGAATTCGCGCAGGCACTTAGCTCATTCAACAACAGTTCTGCTGCGAGCTTAGATGGTATCCGCCCCTTACACCTGAAGGAGCTCACTTCTGGTTCTACCAGCGACAACGCGTCACGTCTACTAGAGTGCTTAACAAAACTTTGTAACTTTCTCCTTAGCGGCCAGCTGAACCCCGCAGTCTGCCCATACATCTACGGAGCATCATTATGCGCACTATCGAAAAAGGATGGAGGCATAAGGCCAATCGCTATTGGAAGCGTATTTCGCCGTTTGACCGCCAAGCTCGGGTGCCGTGCTGTGCGTGATGAAATGGCCTCCTACCTTCAACCACGCCAACTAGGGTTTGCCACTAAACTGGGTTGCGAGGCAGCCATCCACGCCACCAGAACTTTCACGCTCAATCCGAGTAATACAGACTGCGTAATCGTCAAGCTTGATATTAAAAACGCCTTTAACTCATTAGAACGCGATTCTATGTTACAGGAAGTTAAAGAGAAAGTTCCAGCACTATACCCTTTTCTGTACCAAGCGTATTCATCTAATTCCAAACTATTTTTCAGTGAGTCGCCCATAATCTCTCAGGTCGGTGCTCAGCAGGGAGATCCGCTTGGCCCCCTTATCTTCAGCCTAGGTATCCAGAAAGCAATCTCAACACCTCGATCCCCACTAAACGTACCTAGATGACGGCATAATCGGAGGCAAGCCGGAAGAAGTACGTGAAGACCTACTGACGGTTCTTCCACTTCTAAAGGAACTGGGTCTTGAGGTAAACTCGAGTAAATGTGAGTTTTACCCTTGCAGCGCAGACTCTCGGGAGAGTTTTCCTTCCTTCAGTACCATACTTCCCGGACTAAAAGAGCTGTCCACCCAAAACTTCAAGCTCCTAGGTTCCCCCATTTTTCCTGAAGCCGTTCCCGAAGTCTTCCAAATAAGAGAACAACTTCTTCATTTCGCCAAAGAAAGACTTAAAAACCTATCAGCTTATGTGTCCCTTACTCTGTTACGGTCCTGCTTTGCCGTTCCCAGACTTACATATTTTCTCCGCACCGTACCAACCTGGCTATACCCCGAACATATCTTCTCCTTCGACCGTACACTAAAGGAATGGGCTGAGTGCCTGCTTAACGTATCCCTTAACTCAGACCAATGGGATTTGGCATCGTTGCCTATTCGGAATGGTGGCCTAGGACTACGTCACGCTCGTGACGTGAGTCTTCCAGCCTTCTTGGCGTCGGCGGCAGGGGTTGTAGAACTTGTCTCTAAAATTTTATCTTTGGATGGAGACAGGACTACCATACCCTATGCCTCTGACGCTCAGTCGGCTTGGATGGCTCTCAACTCGGGTGCGTCCGTACCCGAAAAGCCGTTCCTGCAACGTTGTTGGGATGTCGTGGGCGTCAAGCGGATCTCCAATTCCCTGATGACAAACGCTGTTGGTGCAGATAGGGCCAGACTAAATGCAGCTTCGAGGCCTGAAAGTGGTGCTTGGTTACACGCCCTCCCATCTCCCAATTAATCTTGGCACTCTGCTCGACAACGACTCACTGCGGCCGGGTGGCCGTTGCTCTTCGTCTGGGCTGCGATGTATGTCAACCTCATTTGTGCATCTGCGGCTCCATGGTGGAGAGTAACGGTCATCACGCACTGAGCTGTTGCCGCTGCGCCGGCAGGTTCCCACGACACCATGCCCTGAACGACATCATCCGCAGGCAAACATCCCCTCCACGCTAGAACCGCCATGCCTCAGCCGGTCGGATGGTAAAAGACCTGACGGCCTGACACTGGTGCCATGGGAAAAAGGCAAGTGTTTACTATGGGACGCTACGTGAGTAAGCACTTTTGCCCCCTCACACCTTTGTCGTACCATCCGGACGGCGGGCGCAGCCGCTGAGGTGGCGGCCCTACATAAATACCAAAAATACTCAGCACTCACCAATTACCTGTTCGTCCCAGTAGCAGTAGAGACGTCCGGATGTTGGTGTGCTGAGGCAAAAACCTTCCTTAGGGAAGTAGGTCGCCGCATGCAAGAAAGGGGCCTTGACCCGCGCTCCGGGTTTTTCCTGGTGCAAAGGCTGTCCATCGCAATTCAACGCGGGAACGCAGCGAGTGTGATGGGCACCTTTGCGCCGGGGGTAGCGCGGGGAGGCCTCTTTGAGTAGTTTTTATATTCCTTGTTTTATTTTAGATACTTATATTTAGGGTTGTTAGTTTTAATTTAGTATTATTTATAGATGTATTTAGTTCATAAGTTATTTATTTGTCTTTCTACTGTCTTTTTCCTATGAAATAAACCTTATTAATTTGAATAAAATATAACATGTTTTTGTATGTTTTAGCGATAACATCGCCCGTTGTTTACCTTTCCTTGTATTTCTGTTTTCTTTCGTATTGTTTTCTTTTTTTAAGGTGTGCAATAAAGTCTATTTGCATTGTATTGTATGTTGCGAATCGAGAAAACTGTTACGTCCTTATCCTGAAATCTGTAAAATATTAGGCGTCTAACATGTGGGCATGATCTAGGACTGAGGCCCTATTGCGAAAAACGAAAATCGAAACTTCTTTATCTACGTCTCTATCACTCGAATATGCAAGAGTGATAAAGAGGCAGATATCGAAATTTCGATCTTCGTTTGCGGGGTAGGCACTTTGCAGTCCGCATTGCGTAGCTATAATTCTAATGACAATTGAATCATTACACAAACATAATAATGGAAATTGCTATTAATCTTGCTTGTTGATTTATTAGACGTTAAGTGCTCGCTATTGTCTCATGTGTACATTACGGGATGCAATTGTACCTATATTAGATATATACGATTGTTGTCCAATTGTTTTATTGGTTTTTATTTTTATCTCTTAAGTTTGACTGTTACAATGATAAATGTTGTTTAAAGGTTGTGTATATGCATCCATTTTTCTGTGATTATCTAAATAAACAATACTTATTCGTCATTTGAAGATAATCTTGTACTTATTCATATTATAAGTTAACCAAGAAATCAAAACAACCCGAACAATGATCTCGGTAGATATTTCGATTGGTGAGAACCATGGAACTAACAAACATGAAAAGTGCACCTATATTCGATCCTGAGACTTTATTTCGCTTGGTCGGCAGAAACATGTCAAAGGCCAAAGCTATTAATTTAAAAAGTCAAATTAATTCGTATACATTTCCATAACTGAATACGCTATTTGAAACGATAAGTGAATAATTTTACGCAAAAGAAAAACCAAAGAACAAATCCACAACACCAACTAATCGTTTCCCATTTTGTGTTATTTCTTTTAGATTCCAAGTGGCTCTTATCGTGGGTCTACCACGTAATTCGCGTCTTTCCGAGAAATTTAATTGTGAAAGTGTGCGTAGCGTATATCCTGTGCGAAGGAACTCTACAATCACATTGTATGTATACATTGTGCAGTAATTTAACTTTGGAGTGTATCGTATTCAGTTAGAAATATAATAGAAATACTTTATTTGGTGTAAAGCATAAAACTTAACCTATAAAACATCTTACTTTAATATATTCTAACACCAAAATGGATGCCACTCATCATATGCCGATAACTAAGATACTTAGCCATGGCGCTGGTTTTCAGGGCAACCAATTCCTTTTGTTATTCGACGTTGTCTGACAATATTTAAAATAAAAGGGTAAAATTGACAAAAACGTCAAAAACCTTATATCAGAACTATTTTTTACAATTTTAAGCCTCTATGATAGACCGAAAAGAGAATTTAATAAGCTGTTTTTCCGTCATTTTGAAAGGTAGACATCCTTAAGAAAGCCGACTTCATTCGTAAATAGAATACAACTAATTTATATTGTTATTGTGTCATAATGCTAGAATTTGTTAAATAATTCCTCTTCCTTAATACCTGTAGAAGTTTAATGACATAAAACACACAAAAAAAGTTACAGTCATAGTTTTATATAAAAATATGATTAGGGAAAAAAGTACATATGACCAATGAGAGCGCTCGAGGCACACTACCACCACTCACGACGTTTAAAACCATTGCAACGTCGTGTCGCACTGTCAACGCCATCATTGGAACTTAGGAAGTCAACGTACTGTAACTATTATGCCTGCAGACTACGTACGTTCGCCACGTAACATTAGGTTACGCGGTTTCGCGCCATTAGCGAAGATTTCGCAGTTTCACCGGGTCTCAATTCCGCGAACTGTTAGGGGGGAATTTCATTATAAGAATGGTTCCTCTGACTAAGCCATGAATGCGAAACGGTACCTTAACTGCCGTTTCTGATTAAAGCTTATAACCTAGAGGTTGTTCAATTTAATTTGCTTTGCCTAGGATTATGTGAAGCCTGCTTGTAACGTTCATTTGCAAAGGTAATTTGTAATTAGTTTATTCTTTGAAGCTGAATCATTTTCTAAGTAGGTAGATATTTGAGTTTACCATTCCGTGATTGTATTAACTATGCATTAAGAAGGTAACTATGCATTTGCTGCCTGTATTTCAAAAACTAAAATCAAAGTGATTTTGAATATGCTGATGCATTCATGCATGCATTTCATAAAAAAAATCTACCTTTATTGAATTTAGTGCAGCTTAACAGTAAATTTGTCTTTTAGTTTCTTTAAAGAATTTTCTGTCATAGCTAAAGTCGATTTTAAAGAATATTGTCAATAAAATAAATAAGCAAATGTATCCACTATAATTAAATAATAAAAAGTCTATAAAAGTTATGTAATACTCTTCAATACGATTCTACAGTCAGATTACTGTCAACATATCGCTGCCCCAATATTACAGGGTTCTATGGTTCACATTTATCGAACCGAAATTTGAACATTGTCATAGTGACATTAAAGGGGCCCACTGATTAACAGTCCGCCGGACGGTATCAGCCTGTCAGTTGTTCGGAACTGTCAAAATTTTGTTCTAACTGACAGGCCGATGCCGTCCGGCGGACTGTTAATCAGTGGGCCCCTTAAGTCGAATTCCAACTATCTTGAAAATGTAACATAGAACCCTGTAATATTGGGGCAGCGATATTAGTAACGTAAGCGACTAACGTACGAAACAAAGAGCCTGACTCAGCTCAATTTAGGTACCCAACGTTATTCCAAATACGACTACTCAGGCCCATTTCGTACTCTAAACGTATTACGAAATGCCGTTTTCAATAAAAGCCCGGCGCGGATATAAATCTAACGTAATGACGCCCAGCTCACTATCGTTGTTTTCATACTATTTGTGTTTCGTTACAAGCGTAAATGTAAGTCCGGCAGCTAAACGAAACATGACCCACGTTGTTAGGTTTGCTACAGCAAATGTGACAAAATGTAAAATTGATTGTATGTGTCCCTGAGGGCACGAGGTAATCAAAAACCCAATACACTATAATGAAACATTGATACAGGCCAAACTACCTATACGCTAGAGACTAGGCGTAGGAAGTAGTAAACTTACAACCTCAAAAGTTAGGCTCCAGTTTTTTATAACCAGACGGTGGCAAATAGGCGTATGGCCCATTTGTGGATTTTGGACCCGGGTATGTCATTAAGCGAGGTAGAGGCAAAAGAGACACAGGGCATCGCGAAATATCATCTCGATCGAATCTGGAGCAACCCATCTTGGGATATACCTGCACCTTACAGAAAACCACAGCGAAAATGGTCGACCGTTTGTGTATATAGGTACCTACTCGGATACCTACTTATCTTTAAGCATACAAGGGTTAATTATGTTGATGTTAAAGAATAAGTGCTGCCCCCTCATTATACCTATCATATTACTTAATATTAGCTAACACAGTGCATCACTGAGATCGGTGGGGAATTTACTTACCACCAGGAACACAGCACTACAAATAAGTACCTAGCGGAAATGAATGACATCATATTTTTTCGCATTTACAAATATTATGACGACTAAACTATTTTGCAATCGGACGTTGGACAACTGTGGATTAACAAAACGAACGACACGACGGCCCGCATCGGGTTACGTTGACAAACAACTTTTTTTCGTAGGTTCAAGCGATAAAAAATTCATTATTTTCACTATATTTTCACAAAGGCTTTCAGAACAAAAGATGTCATTACAGTGGTGATTTACGATACGATTTTGGGTTTTGACGTCTTGTTTATCGATGCTTACACGTTTAATTGTTCTGTTTATTTATTTAATTGTATTGCTTATTGTAGAGCCATACAATTGAGCTTGAGTCGCTTAAAATAAGCACTTAAATATTTTTCTGTTATTAATATTTACTAACTTTATTAAACAGACAATAGTTTTGTTTTAATGACAAGTTATGTAGGTATGTCTTATGTTTTACTGCATATTATTGTTAATTTAAAAACATTTTTATAACATAATAAAAACACTAAAAACTTTTAAATAAAAAAAAATACCTAAGTCGTAGTCGCTCGGTAGGGTTAAGGCTATATTGTTGTTTTATATTATTATTGTAAAATAAATCTCACTTGAAATTAAAAAACCTCCAAGATTTCATTTGTTACTTCATTGGATATTTAATTTATATATCATAAGCAGGTTTCAATAAAGGTACTCAGACATAATAGACGGAATAGACTCCGGCTGGAGCAAAAAGCTTTGGAAACTTATCAAAAGACAACTCCAAATCATAACGGGGGTGTTTACTGGCCATTACGGGGTCAAAAGAATTCTGGCCAAGATGGGACTCTCTGACAACACCGATTGTCGTATGTGTGGCGAAGAGGAAGAGACAGTAAGACACTTAATGTGTGAATGTCACGCCCTCGCCAGACAAAGAATGAAGGACTTTGGAGCAGGATACCTGGAACAAAGGACTTTAAAACGCTACCCATGAGCTCCATCATCGGACACATGGATATGGTGGGAAAAGCTCTTGAGTAGTTGACGGATCTTTTCTAGGGGGTAATTGCACAAAAGATCCCTATGGGTCGAAGTGTATCCGCAAGGGCCCCCGAAAACAATAAGATAAGATAAGATACTCAGACATAACGCCAGCCAAGATTACGAGAACATTTTAATTGCGACGACAGCACCAATTGCTGCTGATGCAGCAATCATGCAGCAGCGAGAAACTAGCAATGTCACTGTAAATCTCCTTCATAAAATGGTTGACGAATTGTTTCAATCGGGACAATAACGTGGCAACAACAACTACGCAATTCATCATAGAAATTGATAGTGACATGTGATGGCCAGGAATAACGCTTCTGTAACTGTTATCCAAATTTAACTGGATTTGATTGTATAGGTACATCACTTAAATGATAGGATTTTTTTTTTATTCAGTTTCTTTTCCACATTATAATGCCAGTGTTTTTGGTACTATGTCGCAGGGGCCTTTTTTAGATTTAAAATAGTTTTATTTAGTCTTATTTTAATTTTAGTTTAGATTGTAAATATTGTTCTATTCATGATGTATTTACCTTTGCATTAAATACATAGATTCAAATACCAAGTTGGGGATCGAGTTTGACAAGTAAAGTTGCCTTTGTGTTTGATCAATGTCTATGTTGATTCCCGTCTTTGTAGGATACCGACCATGTTGAATATAAGTGAGTTTATCAGACTAATGGGATCGCATTGTCGGTTACGAGTATCAATAGGATGATTTCTACTTGAATCTTTATAATATGAATACCAGAATCGCTTTTATTAACGACTTAGAAATTAGTTTATTTTAGTTACGACAGGGTTGTAATACAATATAAGTAACCGAAGTGTTCTTGCTCAATTAAAGACTACAATAAAAAAAATTAAGTCATTGTTATAAACTCTTCATGACTTATAAATTAAAACCATAAACCTCAATGCTGACATTTCTACAGAATGTACATTTAAGTATACCATTTATTAACTGGTTTTGTGTATTTAAACAAAAACCCTACTAATTTTTGAATCCTCGAATCAAATTTTACATTCAATAACAACAAAAACGCCAACTAACTAAAAACAAGTCATATCAATCCGCAATCCAGAGTCGGCGTCAAATTAAAACAAATCCGTGCGTATTTTTTGGGCCATATAAAAATGTTACCAAAAATACCGGCCCAACTTCCAACGGCAATTTTTAATGTACGTTTTCACGGTCAAAAGGAATGCGAGCAACATTTCAAAATAGACGGGCGAGTAAAAGAGTGAAAAACAATCTACGATTGCTGTATAAATCATGTCGGTGGCAGAGTTTTAAAGCGGGGTAAGTAATGGGTCCCTTTGCGATCCAGCCAGGCTGGTTTTAAATCCATTTAGCTCTATCGATTTTAGGCTAATGAAAGTTAGTGTTTTTAGGGTTCTGTACCCAAAGGGTAAAACGGAACCCTATTACTAAGACTCCGCTGTTCGTTCGTCCGTCCGTCCGTCCGTCCGTCTGTCTGTCACCAGGCTGTATCTCACGAACCGTGATAGCTAGACAGTTGAAATTTTCACAGATGATGTATTTCTGTTGTCGCTATAACCACAAATACTAAAAACAGAATAAAATAAAGATTTAATTGGGGCTCCCATACAACAAACGTGATTTTTGACCGAAGTTAAGCAACGTCGGGCGGGGTCAGTACTAGGATGGGTGACCGTTTTTTTTTGCTTTTTTTTTGCATTATGGTACGGAACCCTTCGTGCGCGAGTCCGACTCGCACTTGCCCGGTTTTATTTCTGAACGCTTTGAACTTATTTGACGAACAAGGAATAATACTAATTTGCTAAAGTTAATTAAAATGCGTCTGCGAATTGGATGGTTAGAACTAGAATGCCTATTAAATTTTATCTAGATTACAATAGTTGCTAGTTTTATCTTATTATTTAATTTGTTCGCTAGAGTTAGAATTTTTTTTTACGCAAAATCAATAACGTTACGTCGAGGGATTGAAATTCAAAAAAATCCTGTTATATTCGAGCTCATACATTTTATTCAACATTAAAACAAACACGGATTATAATTTAGAACCAAATGAAGGTATTACGACGATTTCCTGTTTTCTGGGAAATAATTCCTGTTAAAAATCTAATTTCATTGGCTTATGTTATGTTATGTTATGGAATATTAATACAATAATTGATGCAATAATTAATGTCAATATCTAATAACAGAACTGTTTGATATAATATAATATATGTACATATTTTTAAACTAAAAATAAAATACGGGTCAAAATTTGTTGATGAATGTCCGATGTCGATTTCAACAACGCTTTTGAACTAATAGGCAGTTTGTTGTAGGTAGCTTTCTTTTGTTGACTTGACTTTAAAAAGCGCTGGTGGCCTAGCGGTAAGAGCATGCGACTGGCCTTGTTTCCCCTCTGGGTTGGAAGGTCAGATGGCAATCGCTTTAGTAAAAACTAGTGCCTACGTTAAATCTTGGGATTAGTTGTCAAGTGGACCCCAGGCTCCCATGAGCCGTGGCAAAATGCCGGGAGAACGCGAGGAAGAAGAAGAATTCTTTTGTTGACTTGTTGTCATTGTCAATCGCGCTCGCTCGGTAATGTACGAGTATGCTCTGTATAGCATCAAACAGCATAGAGACTGACATGCTATTGAATTGCTAACATATAGAGTTAATTCATCACGGGACCGGAACTCGTATAAACTAATAGTCTAAAGTGCAGACATTCAGTTCGAAAACCGTAACAGTCAATTAACAGTTCCATTCTAATCTGTAACTTGAGATAGAAGCTGATTATGTTTTGCCAATTCGATATGGTTTTCATCTTATTTTGCAACGGTCTTGACCAAAAACGCACTCTAGAATCTAGGAAATTATGTTATAGGATACGCTGTTTAGCCGCAACATGGCAGTGCTGCACGCTAGTGACGCTCGGAGCGTGCGTTCCCGGTGTCCGCAGCAGCATTAGGTATTCAGCGTAAGGTACCGTTTTCGGATTCAAACTACAGCATTACTGCTGCATTAATATCGCGCTGTAATACTGCTGCAGTAAAATGCTGGTGTAGTTTGAATCCGAACGGCACCTTAAGCCGCTAACGCTGATTGGTCCTCACGTATTACATTCAGGAGTCGTCTCACAAGTTATCTCGCTCGCACTTATTGGTGCGCGTAATATGCCTGATGGTGGCCTCATGACTTTAACTCGAGATTTTATCAAAATAAGGTGAAAACCTTATTGAATTGTTGAAATAGAGTTGGCCTCGTGGCCAGCTGAAGTTTATTGGGTAACTGAAATTAGTTTCAATGAAGATAATGTACAAGATATTTAACTTGGCATTCAAACCGCCTTAGGAGTTGAACGCCCGGGCTGCCGAGGTAAAATTTAATTTTCGTTAATTTGGGAAGTATGTACGTTGCGGGTTGTTATTAGAAATAATTTGGATGAGAAATAAAAATAGCTAACGTGGATAAAATTTCGAATACGTGTTATTATACGATCCTATATCGTAGAATAAAATTGTAGGTGTTTTTTGTATAAAAGTACGTAATTTAGTACTTTTACTTATTATATTAAGCTACTTGTATTAAGTTTGTTGTATAATTGTGTCTTTTAATAAATATATTTTCTATTATTATCAGTAAAAAAAAAAAAGTAATCTAGTATTTAAACTCAAACCCAAAATATAAACAAGCTCTTATAGAACGGTATGTACAACGACGAGTAAATGCGTTCGGATTCAGACTACACCACCATTATTACTGCTGCAGTAATACGCTGGGACCTAGTTGCCGACTCGAGTCCGGGCTACAACATCTAATTTCCAGCGCGACATTACTGCCGAATACATTGCTACTGCAAATGTCATAATCGAATTTGCTGCCCGGATTTTAAAAAAATTGTGGGGCAATCATCATCATCATATTAGCCCTTTATCGCCCACTGCTGAGCATAGGCCTCTCATCAGTCTCATCTAGTACGCGACTTGTCCCGGTCCTGAGCTAATCTCACCCAAAAGTTACCCGCAATTTTCGGATGTCGTCCACCCAACGAGCCAACATAGCAACATCGCTGCATTGTGGGGCAATGCAGTCGATCATGTCCCCCCCATCGAAGCGCTTTGCCTGTTGCATCGTAAAGAAGCCCGGTGTCCGATTTCACAACCTTCTTCTTCTTCTTCGTGTTCTTCATTACTGAAGGTCGTGCCTGTCTTGAAATGCCTTCACCGAGGCCTCGACGAGCTGCTTCCATTTCACCCTGTCTTCGGCTTGTCTAAGGGCAGTAGTGACAGTAAGTCCTGTAATGTTCCTTACTTGATCGGACCAACGGGTGGGTGACACAACCTAAGCCCAAGAATTTTCAAAATCTGCCAACTGACCAACCAACCAACCTGACGTTCCAACACAAGAGAAACCACGAATAGTGCCTGGACCATAAAGAGTTTCTTCCGCAATTTATTTAATATTTTCTATTTTCCGGTTACATAAAACACCTGATATGTCAGGTACCACACTGTTGCCTTTTAACGCTGTTACATTATTTTACTAGACCGAGAGGCCAATTCAAACATACATTTTAATTATATAGTGATATCATTCACGCATGCATTTCACTCGTACTTATTCGGTCATGTGTTAGCGCGAGCGAGAAGCACGCGCGAATATTAGCAACATGATATTATTTAGACTTTAAAAAGGTAAGCTTGAATTGGAATTTAAGTTCATGTACAACTGCTAGCAAATAAAAGCAAAGACAACTTTATTTAATGTGTATTTGCGATGAACTGCGGTTTATGTTCACTATTATACTTTAGCTACAGAAATTATTACTGTAGTTTATTTAAGCAAGATTGCGGATAAGATGAAAAGCATTATACTTATTGCTCTTATTTTTACAAACTTTTATTTATCTTGCATTGTTTGTATGTAGGTGTTCATATTCGGATCAAATCAATAATACAGCTGCAGTTGCCATCCGAATGTCACCTTAACATCAACTGTCAACGTTAGAAAATAAAAGAAAAAAAACCGGCCAAGTGCGAATCGGACTCGTACACGAAGGGTTCCGTACCATTACGCAAAACACTGAAAAAAAACACGTTTGTTGTATGGGAGCTCTACTTAAATATTTATTATATTCTGTTTATAGTATGTATTTGTTATTATAGCGGCAACAGAAATACATCATTCGTGAAAATTTCAACTACCTAGCTATCACGGTTCATGAGATAAAGCCTGGTGACAGACGGACAGACAGACAGACGAACAGACAGACTTTACTAAGACAGTTATTACTAAGTCCCGTTTTTACCCTTTGGGTACGGAACCCTAAAAAGAGACAAATTCACTATCTCAAGACTCAAACTCGCATCTCTTGGATATAAGCCCGCTGTCATAACAACTGAGCTACCGAGAGTTAGTCGTCTGCAACGTATATGTGCCTTGGTTAAAAAGCGTTGTTTTAAATCTATTGAAACTAGTTATCACAGTGTCACGTATGGAGGTCCAAGGGGGAGGCCTATGTTCAGCAGTGGACGTCTTATGGCTGAGATGATGATGATGATGATGATCACTTAGTTTCTTTGCGTAAACTTGTTAAAACGGCGATTTTTTTAGTCAAAACTAGTTTTCACATAGTGCCTTGATGCTCTTACAATAATATTCATAATATTCAGAGAAATGGTTAAAGGGTTAATGGTAAACGCGCTATCGAAAATGTGTAAATGTATCTGAACCGCCTATTACCTACTTGTTTACTATTTCAGCATTTCATAAATATTCAAGAGTATCGAACTGTACTTCATTTACATAGAGGCGCCGGTTAAAACAGTCACAATTTCTAGTGGAGGTTTAAGTTACCAATATCAAAAACTTACAACGTTTTTCCAAACAAAAACGTCACTGTTCGATAGCGAAGGTGGACTGTATTTAACGAAAAAAGGGGCGTAAGTAAGGTGAAATTTAGGGCCGATGGAGCAACAAAGTTGGGATAAGGCGAGATAAATAATATGAAAGTTAAAACTAAAATGTGTATATGTGTAGACGAAGTTACCTTTGATCCGGAGACTGTGGGAGCCAAATCGTTGGTCACCGTTGAAGACCGCTGGTGGTGATTCTGGCTTTCTGTCGCAAGCTAGAGGAAGCGTAAAATCGTTACCTGCAGTCGCCCAACTTAGACCTCTGATTTTCCCTTCCACGGATGAGTTCGGCTTCCTCCGGTACACAACACTGATACTAATGAATTAATGTCCTAAATGGTAGTAGTGCTTTAAATAAAGTGCGAAAATAAGCGAGAGCAACGAAAGGGGATGTGAACTGGTGGTAGGTTTTTGACACACTGGCTCTGTCAACTGTATGACAGAGCCATAGTCTAATAAAACATGGTCTTCCATTCCCAGAGTGACACGGGCCTACGTCACAACAACATGGCCGCTATATATAGCGCTATCGCATATTATCATATAGCGCTGTCGCATGATGACGTAGGCCCGTGTCAGTTAGGTGACCTAGAAAAGACGGGAATGGAGTACCAGGCGGAGTATATTATTATACCATGGACAGAGCAACAGTTTTTTTTTTTAATATTTGAATTTTAACTGTGACAAAGTGTTGCCACAGTGAACGCAACAACTATTCTAAAAAGCGAATAACATAATTGAACAGTCACTTTTGACACTGACATATCCGATCCATATCATGTCTTTAGAATATTTGACGTACCTATCTTAAATTTCGAATCAGACCGTAACTCTCCCCTTATTCTTTGCAAGTCTTTCGAAGTGACGAAGCCATTTAGTTCTAAAAGCACGTACGCAAAACTCTTAAACGATGTCGGTCTTAAAAATCAAGAGGCAAAGTCAAATCGAAACGTCTGGAAGATTGATCGCATCCGAATAATTCACTGAAAATGAGAAAATAATCCAGTTAATACGAAATAGCTCCATTACAACTAGAAAGGAGTTGTTATTGTTTGTTAGAAAGCTATTTACTTTATCGTTGCCCACTCAATTCGATGGGCATTCTGGATCGCTATTCACCGATGTGATAAATGCGAAAGTCTCTTTGATAGTTTGACCGATTGAAATGAGACATAAGGGACATCTGTTCGGATAATAATCTCGTGAGTTGTTGTGTTTCCGATATATTCGGGCAGATATTGCATGGTGATTGATTTTGATTATTAAGTAACTATGTATTATTTAAAATGTTTATAGATTTATTTATTTGAAATGGCAAATGATATTAAGTTCCCAAATTAATATTAATCTGACTTAAATACAGAGGATGATAATTATAATATTTATCTTATTTGCAATAATACTAGTAAGCATGTACAAATTTTGTATGAAGTTTAATGCATACTTTTTTATTGGCACATTCTTTACTGGCACACCTCAGTCTTTTACTGAGGTGTGCCAGTAAAGAATGTGCCAATTGTACCTTTTGTACATACTTATTAATAAGAACCAATTAATTAAAGATAGAGGCAGACAATAGGCGGTCTTATCGCCAAAGAGCGATCTCTTCCAGACAACCTTTGGGAAACGAAAACAAAGAATTTCATCAAAAAGAGTTGCCAAAACGCTATGAAGCCCACTTTCATACACAATTATTTATATTTGGGAGTGCCTTTTTAGGGTTCCGTACCCAAAGGGTAAAATGGGACCCTATTACTAAGACTCCGCTGTCCGTCCGTCCGTCCGTCCGTCCGTCTGTCACCAGGCTGTATCTCACGAACCGTGATAGACCTAGACAGTTGAAATTTTAAGTTGCCGCTATAACAACAAATACTAAAAAGTACGGAACCCTCGGTGGGCGAGTCCGACTCGCACTTGTCCGGTTTTAAAACAACGCCCTCTAACTTTGGAAAAAAATAGTTTTAATTATTGTGTATGTACCTATAGCTTCTTTGTTAAAACCCCGACCGCCGGATTAATTATGCTTTGCCGAATCTATTACGTTCGCCGTAGGCGGCAAATGTGTTGCCAATTATGGACTACTAATTATTAAGCTATTGCTACCTTATCGACACAGGTGTGCTGTGTACAGGGCAACGTATTTAGCATAATTTCTCGTATAGGACCCAGTGGAGCGGGCGGATACATTTTATATAATTTTTGCAAGTCGTTTATCGACTGAATATTGTATCACCTACTGTACCTTAACACCCTGTCCTATTTATGTTGTTTATAAGTATATTGGCATATGAAATAATTATAATTCATAGTACGGAAATCATTTTAAGGGTTACTTACCAAAAAGGGAAAAAGGAACCCTTAAGATGCGACTCTGTCCGTCTGTCAAATCGCTAAATTTAATATTTCGGGAACTATAGATGGCCAAGCAAATCTTGTCAGTAGAAAAAGGCGCGAAATTCAAATTTTGTATGAGACGATATCCCGTCGCGCCTACATTTTTCAAATTTGCCGCTTTTTTCTACTGACAAGATCTGCTTGACCAACTATATTTACGCTATCAACTCAAAATCATTATATATTTTCTTTTTCTTTACGAGTATTATTTAGATAAATACTACGTAATAAAATAATACCATTATTATGGGGCAGCAAAATTTTGTTCTATCTATGTTCACACAACTTGTCTGTATCGTCGGGTGAGAATACGTTTGTGCCATATGCCACTTATGGTTTGCAGGAGAGCGAAAACAAGCAAAAAAATATTTTTCCGAAAAGTTTTACACTTAGGAAATATTGAACGTATTTATCATTTAGGCACATATGTTTACTATTTATTACCAAACAAATATTGCGAATACAGTGGTAATCATGAAATAAAAACATTTTTATGATTGCCATATCCGTTTTTGATGAGTAAATGTTAAACGTATAATGTATGATATGCAGGGATCGGAAATTCGGATGCTTTTATACCTAAACTTAGCAAATTCCCTGAAAAAGCTCAGCAATATGGAGTCGGCTTCTTAAAAATATTATTTGAATTATTTAAGTTCCGGGATTCCGGGATCGTATAAAACATCAGGAAATAGTGATAACTGTCAATTTATTTACTTTATGGCTATTTTCACCGAATTTTTTAACATACCATACGTTGGTAAACAGTACTGTTAGTTAAACAAACCACATATTTTGTAAAAAGAAACAACTGAAATATGTTATTTAAATACTTTAATACGTATGTGTATATGTATCCTAATTGCCGGTATACCGGGAAATCCCGGTAAAGGACTATGCGTCAAAATGGCCCCAAAACCAACAGAGTTGAGAGTTAGGTCATTAGATAGGTATTTTTCTGTACTTCATTTCGTTATATGGGCACCAATCGGAATTCCATTGCAGAACTGAGAATTTGGTGTATTAGTCAAAATGTCGTCACCCTTATTACCTAGGCACTAGAGTCCACCGCCGGGCGAGCGCGGCAAATCATTCGGTGTGCTCGCCCGGCGGCGCCCGACCATCTACCCTGCAACAATTAATTTACTTACTTGGACTCTATTGCCATATATATAGGTAATAAGGGTCACGACATTTTGGCTAAAATACCAATATCTCAGTGCTGCAATGGAATTCCGATTGGTGCCCATAGAAAAAAGTTAAGTACATAGAATTACCTATCTAATGACCTTACTCTCATTTCTGTTGGCGTTGGGTCTAGGCTCCATACAAAGTTGCCCATGGTCCTTTATTAGCAAAATTAAATTGAGTCCGCCTCCATACTACTCAACAACAACGCTGTGTAGGTACTGAGGCCGATGTTTAGGTATAAAAGCATCCGAATTTCCGATCCCTGAATTGATATGACACAAAAGTTGTGGATATGTCACACTTTAGTGGTAATTTTCTGTTAACAAAGTGTAATTATCCTATAGTAAAATGCGGATATGGCACAACAGTTTTCAAAAATAGTTTTTTTCATAAACCGATTAATGTCAATTATAGCAATTTTTTTGCTATTTAAGGAATCACTAAAAAGCGATTTTCTCAAAAATGGATATGGCACAAACGTATTCTCAGCCGACGATATACTTAGGGCTATGAAAATTCTTCAGGGTAAACATAACGTACCTACTTAGTAAAAGAAAAAAAAAATATTAACTGACATTGAGAAGCGCAGGTTATGATCTTTTTTATTACCCGACTACGGCAACGCAAAAGGAGGGTTATGATTTTGACCGGTATGTTTGTGGGTATGTATGTATGTATGTATGTATGTATGTATGTTCATCTGTTCCCTCATAACTTCTAAAGTACTCATTGAAATTTGACAAACGACATACTAAAAGAGTCGGGCGTAGCCCGACGTACGAGGCTCGCTGTACGCGTTCCAAAGCCAGGCGCCGAACGCGCGACGCGCCTTCATGCCAAAGGTTGCCGATATATGCGACGCTCTGCGTGCATTTCTGTACTGAGGACGCCCTCGCAAAAGTAATATAAAGTGACTTCAAATATTATTGTAAGTAACGAAATCCTGACCCCAAAATTTATTAAATAAAAAATAAGTTCAAAAACTAAAACCCGGCTACTGCAAGTAGCGCTCTAAAAAGTATGAAACAAGATAGAATTCTTATCTGAAATTATCATATAGGAAAATTATAAGAGTTATCATTTTTTTATATATTTACAGAGATTCAGAGGATAGCCGTGGTCGTATGTCACTTTACCTTAAAGTTTATAATCGTGGCATACGTCCACGGCGATCCTTTGAATATCTCTGTAAATATATAAAAAAAAAAATACTCTTATAATTTTCCTATATGATAATTTCAGATAAGAATTCTATCTTGTTTCATACTTTTTAGAGCGCTATTTGCAGTAGCCGGGTTTTAGTTTTTGAACTTATTTTTTATTAGCCACTGTTCTTTATAAATTAACGAGTTTCCAACTTATTTTTACTCAGCCCAGTAATAATAGAAGAGAACTAATTAGCGCCTACCTAAATAAATAAAAAAAGGCTTCCTACGCCTTCTTAACGGGGGAGTAGGAGACAGGCCGCGAACGAGAGATAAACTTAAGTATATACCTCAAAGATTCCCAGTTTTTTAACTTAAGCTTAGCAAAGAAGCCATCCTTCTCCTTAGAGGCATTTTTTCTGTGTAGTTCATCAATAATAGATAAGCCTAAGTATATATCTCGTCAAGCCGGTTCCTTTTACGGTCTGCATTATCAGTCAGTGGGGTGATAAGCGGCAAACGAGGCAGCTCCGAGAAAACCGCTATCATTTTTTATAACGCAATATGCCGCTCGTAAATACTCTGGGCCCTTTCCTCAGGTTATTTGCTTTTGTTTCAACAAGAAACTGGGAGGCTTAACGAATGCCTTTTGATTGTCTGATGTAATCATTTTCCAGATGGTATTCTTTATAAAAAGGTTCAGAGTAAATAGCAAATTTCGTTTCTTCGTATAGCAATAAAGTTTGGAGCGGATTCGTTTAGGTAAGTAAAAGAAATCGGGCTGTCCCTCGTCCGTGTCAACAGCTATGTAAATTACCCCAACTTTTTGATTTTATACGCAATAAAATCGTCTAAATTTAGTTATGGAACGGCAAAATCTTATCAGATAAAAAAAATGATGACTTTTTCAAATACGTTTTTAAATTAACTTTCGACCATGTTTTCACATGACTATAAATAGTCAGAAGACATTTTTAGTTTTAAATAACACCTCTTCAAAAAAATCTTCACCTCGACATCTTCAGTCCCTGCCAACCTGTCACTATTAAAGAGTGAAGCAAGTAAAGCTGACACGCCTAAGATGGCTGGATTACGCTGAGGGGGACGCGGGTGCTTTGACAAGTAGATTGACGTTCCACGTCGCAAGAAATATTGTTTTTATCTGCGAAAATATCTTTCTGAGATTTCGCAAAACATGCATTTTTAAAGCAAAAACCTTATAAGTATGCCTCCTACATTTTCGAAGCGAAAATTTGAGATAGATTCGTGTCCGAAACTACATACAAAAGAACGACACTAAGTAATCACATTGCATTTATGTGATTACTTAGTATAGGGTATAAAGAGTAACACTCTTAACTGTCCATCGGTGGACCTTATTACAAAAGGCGTAAGGTCCACCGGTAGATAGTTAAGAGTGTGGGAGATGGTATACAAATTTAACGATAACATTCTCAAACCCCGGTTTACAAATTTAATACGGAGACGAATCATGGTTTAATATCAAAACCTGCACTAATTAATGATTCCTACAGAGAGGGAGAGTAAGATCCTGCCTTGATAAAGTCAAAGGAATTTGATCGGGTGTGTAATGATCCGTATAATAATTTTTGATATATTTTCAAAATATATAACAACTTTTGATATAATTTCATGGTGTATAATCACTTAAGCGGTATAATGAACTTTTGATATAACAACAAAATAACTATTTTCATGGGGTATAATGTTTAATCGATATAAAAGCTATTCGATATAACGTTTACTGGATATAATGAATATTTGTTATAAGTATTTATGGTATAATGTATTCAAATGTATAAAAATAAGTTGAGGTTATAATAAAAAAAGGTCGGTTCTGGCGCTTCGCCGGCCGCTACCGCGGCACGCTCGCTTCGCTCGCTCGGCTCTAGCGCTGTAGGGTCGCAGTTCTACCTAACACTCCTCCTCGCTTCGCTCGTCGTCGTACCTAACTGAGACCTGCCTTAAGTTCGAATACGTAGGTTGTTATAATAGTAGTAAATATTACAAATTATACCAGTACTACATTATGCCAACTGAGCGTTATATCGAACATAATTATATCACATATACGTTATACGCTGTTAATGTTAGATTAGAAGTTGTTATATTACAAGTTCATTATACTTGACGATAGTTAGACTCTCTAAAAATATACCATGTATTGTTATAGCAAACGTGCATTATGTCCCTCAATCGTTATATCGACTAAAAATATATCAAAAGTTGTTATGGACCGTTACGCACCCAATTTGATCCGTTTCTATTACGTTTTTTTTTTCATTTCATACAATTGTATCCAATATTCTGTTAAGTATATTAGTCAGATCTCTTTGTCTTGGAGTCCCTCATTTGCTCCGCATTTTTCTATACTTATGAATACTCAGACCAAAGGAAAACTCCAGCCCTGCATACAAAAAAACCTATGAACCTATATTATTAAGCATCGGCATATTTTGTAGTTTTAATAAAATATTGTACATTTTATCTTGTACGACAGTATGAAACAGTAAACTACGTAAAACTGGATTAATAGTTAATATTCTGTCATTCATTAAAGTACAATTAAGCTCCCTAACGTATTGTAATATTACCTCGGTATAGTTGTAAACAAAGTTTGAAAACAATTTGAAACCGAAGAATCATTGAATGAAAGGGTTTCCTTTGAGTAGTTTTGGTAGTAGTCTCCGGTCTGGGTTTTATTGTTATTTTCACTTCAAGCTTTTTCCTTCATTGCTCGTGTAAAACAATTTAAGTACTAACATGTGTAACGACGCCACTACGGCTGCGCTGAAGAACGGCATTGTAGTTATATCTATCTCATTAGTATATTATATAGCCGCGGGACTTAAGCTCTTGGAATACAAGTAAATTGTTAAACAAAGAACAATCAAAATCAAAATGCTTTCATGGACGTCGACGTTAAACATATAATATATTTACTTCATCGCTGTTCAATTATGCAATTCGTATCTTTAGAATAGTTGTTGCGTTCACTGTGGCAACACTTTGTCACAGTTAAAATTCAAATATTTAAAAAATAAACTGTTGCTCTGTCATACAGTTGACAGAGCCAGTGTGTCAAAAACCTATCACCAGTTCACATCCCCTTTCGTTGCTCTCGTTTATTATCGCACTTTATTCAAAGCACTACTATCGTTAGAACATTAATTCATTAGCATCAGTATCAGTGTTGTGTACCGGAGGAAGCCGAACTCATCCGTGGAGGGGAAAATCTGAGGTCTAAGTTGGGCGACTGCAGGTAACGATTTAACGCTTCCTCTAGCTTGCGACAGAAAGCCAGAATCACCACCAGCGGTCTTCAACGGTGACTAACAATTTGGCTCCCACAGTCTCCGGATCAAAGGTAACTTCGTCTACACCTATACACACTTTAGTTTTAACTTTCATATTATTTATCTCAACTTATCCCAACTTTCTTGCTCCATCGGCCCTAAATTGCACTTTTCTTTCGCCCCTTTTTTTCGTTAAATACAGTCCACCTTCGCTATCGAACAATCGCAATAAGGCGAAATATGTTAGCATAATATATCTTTGACACACACTGTACTATCCCACCCACGCTAACCCCACCCATTAAACACGTACAAGTTACGATACCTACTTATATTTCACTCATGGACTAGAGGAATGCAAAAAAAAAGTTTAATTAAGGTCAACCGGGTTAAATGTGTCACTTGAGGTAAATGCGTATTTTAAATATATCTTCTAAACGAAACATTTCAGAACTATTGCAACCCGCTGTGTTCGAACTGTTCGAAGTATGGTCACCGAACTTTTAATTTAGACGGCTATATTTAATATGCAAATGTCATAAATTGACATCAACATCAATTTTGACATTGACTGCAGCAGTATTGCTGTCGACTGCATTACTGAACGAGACGTCAAAAGCTCATAATTATAACCATGATATTTTTATTTAATAAATAATAAAAAATGTAGTCTGCATCCGAACGCAACCTTTACTTAAACAAAAACGAATTAATGCGGTTCTCTAGATAATTTCATGTAATAATTACTAATCTCGTATTATACTCGTACGATATTATATTAGCTAATGCAGATTTAGATTAGGCAAATTAATGCATTAAGCGTATAAATGGAAATTTAGATAGGCAAAGATACATTGGTATGGACAGGCACGGAGTTGACACTCATCTAGATGCCCGTCACGAGTCATCCCTGTTTGATTTGTTTCCAATTACCCTGATCTGATGATGAAGCATTCCACGGGCTGTCCCATACAAACGCCTTTGATTTCGTGTATACTTTTTTTTTCGTGTACGTATGTACTCTTTTTTTCGTGTGTACTTTTTGACTTATAAAGCCGATGATTTTATTTCTATTTTAGGTTATTTTGGGCTATTTGTCATTCATAAAGAAACTCCTATTACTCCTATTACATTATTAGTCTTATAACATACTTTTAATTCAAATAAACTGGCTCCAAATAATGTATCATTAAAATATTGTATCACCGTTTCCGTCCCCATTTTCCACTATATGCTTCCATAATTAATTCACAATATTACGTTACAATTTTCATTGCTGCGCGGTTCCTATTTCCTGAGCTCGTTTAATAATTTCAAAAGAGAAATAAAAATCTTTGTGTAACAAATTAGGGTGTTAAATAATCAAATCAAAACTGCGTGAAACGTCAAACCAATAAAGGTATCATTTAGATTTAGGCTGCACAAGTGTTACTGTTGCAGTATTGCGGCGCGACATTATTTACTGCCGACTGCATTGCTGCCACAAACATAATCCATGTTGTCGCCCGCATTTTTGACCTTTGCGGCAGCGATGCAGTCATCGGCGATGTCGCGCCGCATTGCTGTAGCAGTAATTCTGTTCCATTCTGAATGATAACCGCTGAGAAATAACTTAATTTTCCATTAAAGTAGGAAACAACCATATTCAGACCTATATTATAAGTTTCTTTGCAATTTCTAGGTACAATTATACCCCTGTAGCATAAAATAAATTGTAATAAAAGAGAGCCAGAGAAAAATAAACAAACTGACAGTTTCATTAGTAGGGTAAACTACTCAATGTTTGGCACTAATTGGTACCAGTTTTGGCAACTAACTTTTTGTGGGAATGTCATTCTCACAGCTGCCTTAAAATAATTATTTCCTAGTATTGTTTTCCCTCATTGGACTTTTTAAGGAATGTTCATTTGTTTAAACCGTCTATTTCTTATAAGCGGAGCTGAGGAGCCTTAGTAAAATATGCTTAAATCATTAATTATTGCATTAATCCACAAGAAAGAAGTCGTTCTGAATGTTTTTACCCTTTATAAGAATGTTTTAAAGGAACTTCCGATCCTCCCATTAAGTTAATCATAGAATCCTCGTAGAGGGTCTAATAGAACGAAGCAAGATCTAAGTTCCTATTTAGTATCACGCGCCGGGAAAGTAAACCTTTCAAAGGATTCCCCGGATCCAGCTATATATTTCAAAGTGTGCGAGTCGGGCTCGGATATCCTTCCGTTTCATCTCCATTTTATTTTCGGCTTAGATAAGCCCGAAGATTTTTTCGAGACAAATGAGATACGCGGTCGCGAATAATTTTTTTCTTTACTCATTGTGCCAGTATATTATTTCCCGTATATTTTCCGTCATGTTTCGCGTCTTCTAAAATACTTTATGAGTTCTAAGCATATTTCTATGCTTGATCATATGATCTTGGGTTACGGGGGATAAAGTCGTACACCAATGAATCTTGTTATGCGAATGTGAAATAGGATTGTATTTCGCTTGCGTGTAATCATGTAAATATCATTTTATACGGCGTCGCGTCACATATGTTATTGCGTGTTTCTGTCAAGCCGTCATTTGTTATAATTCACTTATTCCTCTGTTGTTTCTGAATACGAACATAGAGAAACATAAGTAAGGAAAGAGTCAGTGATAACTCCATACATCAGTTTTCTTACCAAAACGTTATTACGTAGCTCGACATCTAGTTCAAGTAGCGGAATTTATCAGTACAGCTAGTTAACAATAGATGTCGGGAAGAACGAAAAGTATAATTTTTAACAATTTTCAGCTAATATTATGACCGAATTAGCCGGAACTCTATTTTCAACTCCTTCTGCTTGTAATATTATTAGTAAATTATTTTAGCAGTAAATTTTTCATCAGTAGCGACACTTGTGGCATCTGGGGACAAGAAGCGGATCTGATAAATCCACTAGTTGACGCTAGATCTGATGTCGACTATGAAATAACTCGCGTTGGGAAGAACACTGATGAATATAGTTACCACTCTTTCCTTACTTATATATCTCTATGATACAATGATGGAAAATTGAAACATAATCTCATGATGAAACCAAAATGTAAGAAGATATTTTATGACTATTGTTAAAAATGCCTTCTTGTTATTTTAATACCTATTCTCGAAGATAATATATAGGTATAAGAAAATATATTATAGTAGGTAAAACAGCCATTATATTTCTCATAAAAGTAATTGTTATTTTTTTTGCTTCCACATTCTTTTAATAAAAGAGATTTCTTCCATTATAACATTATGATCTAAATATTCTAAACGTACTGTGAGTACGATTTTGTATGTTTCGTTTTTAAGCACAGAATATATATTCATAATATAAATTAGTGACAACTATATATATTATAATATTTAACAATTCGACACCTTGTTCACTGAAAACTAAGTATCTAAAATAATACTTATAAAATTTTGTTATAAGTATAAAAGAAAATTCCTACTAATGTTGACGACTTTGTAAAGACAAACATCACATTCGAACTTCGATCCTCGGAGACGCATGTAACTTGGAAAAGTAAATATATAAGCTGCCAACTTACAAAATGAACATCTTCTTATTTACTGCCCATTGTGCCGTAATGAAATTTATCTTCTCATTTCAGGGCAGAGGGCTAGACTTCCGAGTACGGTGGCTGATTCTATTTTAAATATGATTAGATTAGATTAGATTTATTTATTTCATAATATGAAATTACAATATAAATTATTTTACACTAATCTATACGAATTTATATTATGATCGTCAAGTAGGAAAATAACAATTGATTATAATTATACAAATGTCAAGCAATACACAATTTAAAAACCATTATAAGCAATTAATTACTTAACTATTTTTTTTTAACGATATCAAATAATATAAAATGAAAAAACAATGTCAATACAGTAAGCATGGACATCTCATAATGATCGTCAAATTAAAATAAAAATGAAATACAGGTCAATAGAAAAATTAATGACTTACATTCATCTTATTTTGATACGACCGTGACTCATGCCACCAGGCATCTCACGCGCACGCATAAGTTCGAGCGAGATGCCTTTTAAGATGACACATGATAGCATGCTGTGAACACTAATCAGTGTCACGCTGGCGATGGGAAGGTCGTGTCTGTAAATAAGATGAAAACCATATGAAATTGTTTAAACATAATCAGCCTCTTGATCCAAAACTTTAATTACTTACATTTAGGCGGAACACCTGAGCAAATTGCTTGTGTTGTTTAAAAGTGAGAGGTTGGCTTCATAAACTTGGCCCTATATAAACTCATACGGAACGTTAAAAGTTATATTCCTGGACTCGTGGTGGATTATCCAAGACATGGACATTAATTTTGGGATTTTCTTTTGCAATGCAGTTGGTAGCAATGATGCAACAGAGATTCTGCACAACAATACTGCAGACTTGATTAAATTGCTGCAGAAAATGTTAAAACGGTCATTTTACGAAGATACTGATATCGAAATATGTAAAGTATACCTATATAATTAACGATTGTTACCTCTATATCAATCAAATAAGAATTACAGGCAACAATTATTTACTATTTTTAGTTTTATTCTTAATTAGGAATTATAGTTTTGCCCTTTCAGTCGATCCGTTTACCCGTCTGTCTGTCCGTTGAATAGGTCTTTTAGAATATAACTAATTCTTGAATAACCATTGTTTCATCTGCTAAGAGTCGGTTATTCTTTTTTTTTTTATTTGAATGTTACATAAACCTCCGGACATTATTTGCAAAAAGCTTTCCACGAAACAACCCCAGTTTCAGTACACCACTCTATTCGCTTAATCCTAGATTTTATTCCAAAAATGCACTGAGTAAACACAAATTTCAACTTATGAATATCGCGGTGAAGTGTACGTGTAGATTTCCCCCGAGATCTCAACACAGATAAAGTACATTCACACAAAAAGTTGTGTCCCTCGATGTCCAACTTCCGAGCAAATGGATTAAGATCGTTCCATGCTTCCAAACTTGTTATTATTGCTAACTGTATTTGAAATGCGGAGTATTATTCACATAGTAGACTATAGATGTGTTGTAGAAGTTGTATTGTCTTGCGTATTTCAAAGTGGCTAGCGTTGTTGCGCTCGGGAACAATGCAGAGTTAGTCAAATGTAACTGCGCCGCGAATTAAAATAGGCCGCGTTGTTTCACCGACACGCGCATAAGTTGCTCGACTTGAAGACTTGTACGCAAGTTAGTGTCTCATCAGTTAGTCTTTGGTACAAGCGCTCAGCGTTTTTGAAGTTAAATAAATTGAAGAATTTTTTCTTATAATGCATCTGTACCAGCCACTTATCTTAAGTGGTTGGTAAATACGTTGCGCGGTGATTTTCTAGTAGAAAGTAGTTGATTTTTAGGACTAAACTAAAACTAGTTTACTGACCCACGTTACATAATGTCGTTGGTACCATATACTCGTGGGTATACAAAAGCAGAAGAGTCCTGAATCAGTCAGTAGCTGATCATAATAACTTCTCATCAACAACAGCCTCAGTAACACGGTAAACCTATAAGTGTGTCTTATCATGTAAACAAACGTGACGTCAAAGTGTCATTCCAACGATACGATTCATAGACAATCTAGATATCGTAATATCAAATGTTTTTGAGGTGATCCGTTCGTTACTGCGATTATTGATGAAAATCTTATTAGAAATGATATTTTTTAGTGATTGTTTGATTGATTTCAATACTTTGTGAGTTTCTTTAAGTATACCACAACATTTTAAGTCGTGATTATTGTGTAATTCCAGATAAAAGTGTGATAATGTCTCCGAGATGTGTTTATGATTTACATGATAGAAAATATTATTTGAATTTAGAATTAGATGCACCAGAATACGGTTAATGACTAAGGCCCTCTTGCACCATCCCACTAACCCGGGGTTAAGCGGTTAAACCGTTAACCTAGTGTCAAATTGTACTGGTAACCATGGCAACTCCAGGTTTAACCGGTTAATACCGGGTTAGTGGAATGGTGCAAGTGGGCCTAAGTGATCTCTTCTAGTTAACTCATTCATGCTTTAAATGTTACCTCTTCACATAATACAAAGCGTTCCCGCTATAACTTCTCGCTTCTGACGCTAACCTCTTGTATGTAAGTTGTGTCTTACTTCGAAGCGAGCTGCATACTAAGCGAACTCAGCCAAAGTTGCCCACAACTGAAACTTGGCTCAAATGCTACGCGTTCATTTGTATTATTAAAAGCTGAAACATATGGAACATGTCGCTCCAATTTACGGATAAATTATTTATTTGCAGCAATATATCACCGAAGTTAGGAAACTTGTTCCTTGGAGACAATGGAGACCGAATCGATACGTATAAATCGGACCTTGTTTGTAACGTCGCTTACTCACACTACTACAATACTCGTATGCTACCGAAGCTTAACTAACTTTATACGCAGTGTTTTCAAGTAAGTAACGAGATTAGATGTCGACCTATTTAATGTTTCGAAACAAGAATGCAACAAATACACAGTTTGTGAGCTCTTTGAAATACATTCACTCACAAATTATAAAAGACATACTAGCTGATTTATGTCATGCTTGTTTGCGTAATATTTTATCCTAGAGATGACAGTTTTAATAATGATTTACGTAAGATTTTAATTTTTTTTTGCTCAGTGTGATGCCTAACTAATAGGTCATTAATCAAATTAGATTTTTACCAAAAATGTAATCCCAGCAAGCTGAAAATCATTTTGATACCTTCATTTGGTCCTGTAATCGAAGTTTGCGCAATCTCAGCAGGTGTACTAAAATTTTCGCTGTTTTTCAGTTATTTGCTTACTTATTCCACCAGTCCAGCTCAAAAATGGAACGTCCAACGGCAAATTGCTTTATTGTTGAAAATTTTTAGTAGTAATTCGTAGTCAAAATTGTAAAAATTGGCCGCCATTTTTAATTTATTTATTTTTGCTTACTTACTTACTTGGCTGGCGCGATGACCCAAAATAAGTCTTGGCCTCCAACACATTAAGAGCACGCCACTTTGCTCGGTCCAGGTATTTTTGGTATGACCGTGTTAAAATCCGGAAACGCTCCGATCTACCAAACCTTGCTGGTAGTGCCATTGTAAGTGATGGTGGGTTCCTTCTACAGCGAGTGGTTTGGCATTACAAGGAAAAAATTGAGCTCAAAGCTCCTAAAATTAATGCATACATCCAGGGATTGTGCAAACTCAGATTACACGCATTTAGGACCAAATTAAGGTATTAAAACGATCTCCAGCTTGCCGGGAATTAATTCCTCAAAACGCTTTATATCTAATTTAATTATCCTCTAATAACACCATTGGCCATTTCCTCCCGCGGACGCTCCGGCTGTGGAATGAGCTCCCTTCCGAGGTTTTTCCGAGGGTCTACAGTATGGGGTTCTTCAAAAAAAGGAGTACAAGGTTTTTGAAAGGTCAGCAACGCGCGTGTAACACCTCTGGCTGGAGTTGCAGGCGTCCATAGGCTACGGTCACTACTTACCATCAGGCGGGCCGTATGCTTGTTTGATGAGGTATTAAATAAAAATTGGCTGATAACTGGCGGGAGATTGCGCTGGATCGAGACAACTGGCGTTTACTCGTGTCGGAGGCCAAGACTCATTTTGGGTCGCTGCGCCATTAAATAGTAGTATAATAACACAACAACTCTAGTGCGTATAGAAATAAAACTGATTAAACAGAAGCGGCCTCCTATTTCCGCAGATTACCTGCAAGACTAGAGTTAGGAATGCACATTAACACGTATTAAACGCTGTGTTGAGTTAACAAGGCTAATTCTATGCAGCCTTATCCCAAGCTCCACTAACTTACCTACCTAGCTATACAGCGTTTACACACACATACAGGGTTTAATATTTCAACTAGTTTAGGTTCGCCGCTTTCCAAAAATGTAACGTTTTTACAGCGGGCCTGTCCAAACAGATGGGAGGCCGGGTTGCTATTTTTCAAAAGCCGCACATGTGAGGTGGAATGCCTAGATATTTTTCTTGGGGTCGTGAGGATTTTTATAGCATAAAATATGCGAGTATCAACCGCATTGATTCCTTTCGATTGTGTAGTCCTATTATGGCTCTAAAAATAGAAACACGAACATTATCCTCCCATACTTAGGTAGGTGTATTGAAAAATATTTTAACCCTAAAAAACCGGCCAAATGCGTGTCCGCTGATGAAATGGGGGTTCAGTACCTTCATACGATTTGAAAAAGTGATACAAGCAAAAGGCCGTACATTTGCGGCACTTCAGTTTATTAGGTACTACAAATATATTATACATTTTTTTAAACTCATTAATGGCTCAAACGATCATATTCAAAACAAATTGTCGTGTAAAATATTTGTCAACCTATACCACACGTATTTCTACTAAATAAAAGTTGTTTCACTTTTAGTTACTTATATAAAATTCCTCCTAAAATTACATTTTTTTGAATTCTAAACTAAGTAGCGGCTTACATAATATACATAATTTTATTATGTTCTAAGTTTCATTAAAATATAGCTTCGATTTTTAGTGTAAAAGTTTTTTATGTACATTTATTACAAATATGGGCGTCTTCGCCCAAATGTAAAAACCATGGTATAATAATATACTCCGCCTGGTACTCTATTCCCGTCTTTTCTAGGTCACCTAACTGACACAAGCCTACGTCATCATGCGACAGCGCTATATGATAATATGCGATAGCGCTATATATAGCGGCCATGTTATTGTGACGTAGGCCTGTGTCACTCTGGGAATAGAAGACCATGTTTTATTAGACCATGGTAAAAACTAAAATAATCATAACAACTACCCACCATTTATTATCGGTATCCATGAATAAACTAAAATATTGTTGTTGAAGTTATCGGACAAAGTGAGTTGTTCTTAAAATAACAATGTTTCTATTTATTTTATCGTTTCCACCCGAAGGTGCCTCGATTTGTAGATGTTGTTCAAACTTCCGGTATTTACCGGATACTTGTTAGTATTGTTCCTGCCTGAAGCAGTTGCAGTATTCGGACTTTAAAAATATGTCATTGATATGTTATTAGTAAGAACTTGATACTTGCACGTGATCTCACTCACACCGATATAATAAATACGAGCAAAGATATACGCAAGTAATGTGAGCATGAGATCAGATAGACATACATTAATCGACTTCAAAACTGCAATGTCTTTATGTTTTTAACCAGTGTGTAATCACCATACTTACAATACGTAAAAATTTTAATCAGAACTCCGTTATTTCTGAACAGATTTCGTATTTTTGTTTTGTTTGAAACTATTTAGGTACTAGGTACATATATCAACCCGGACACATCTAGTATGACAAACACAGATCTCACTCTAGACGGCGAAATACTGCCAAGAATAAGCGAAAAATACAATTAGCAACAATTTTAGATACTTACGACCCATCACTAGGTAAACCGGTACTTATATTAAATAGGGTTTACCCTTGAATTGCCGACAGACATTTCATCGAATGTTATTTCGAAGACAACGTTTCAAGTATTTTCATTTCATCGACAAGTTATTGCGTCGAAGAATCGATACTAGTAAATTTAAATCGGGGACTTTTAATTGGTACTTGAGTTATTTTACATATAGTTTATATCGTGGTATTTCTTTACGGGTTTTCTTATTTCATTTTGGATTGTATTTAATAAAATTTATTACGCGTAAAATTATTTCAATTTGTAATATTTCGTTATCGAAACTAAAAGCAGTCACGTCAGTCGGCTCACTCTGCGTGATTATAAGTATGTGGGTAGTTTAAGATATAAAATTGTTTTTCTGAACATACATAATTTTGAGAAAGCGGCAATTTTAAGTTTGCGCTCTAATTTTGAAGATATAATTTTACAAGGCTGCCATTTTCATTTTGGATAAATTATAAATAGGTTGGTAACAATAATTTAAGCCATTCATTTATGTGCAGGGTCGCAGTTCTAACCTAACCTAAACCTACTTTGAAAGCCGTTCGTTTCTGTGTGGGTCGTAGTTCTAACCTAACCTAAACCTACTTTGATAGCCGTTCGTTTCTGTGTGGGGTCGCAGTTCTAACCTAACCTAAACCTACTTTGAAAGCCGTTCGTTTCTGTGTGGGGTCGCAATTCTAACCTAACCTAAACCTACTTTAAAAGCCGTTCGTTTCTGTGTGGGGTCGCAGTTCTAACCTAACCTAAACCGACTTTGATAGCCGTTCGTTTCGGTGCGGGGTCGCAGTTCTAACCTAACCTAAATCTAAAATTCTTACAACAGAAAAATGTATAAATGTGTAGTACGACATATAAAAATGTATTAAAGTAATACGTCGAACAAATGAATTGCAATGTTTAGTAGTTGTGCCAATTAAAATAATTTGAAACGAATTAGCGATCAAGTAATATTCGTAGAATAGTATTTCTACGTAGTGAGAAAAATTGAAATAAATAGTATATGAAACAAAATAACGCCAAACAATATTACTAGTACTAACGTTTCGATGAATCGTTGTCGATGAAATAATATTCGATGAAAAGTTTGTCGGCAAAACAAGGGTACACCATTAAATAGTTATGGTATTTTTGTCATACAAAATATTATTATTTAATTTCTTTTAGTAATACCACTGTATATATCTTGTTTGTTAATAAATGTTTTTAATATTTACCGGTTGCATTCTCTAATAGGATATATCCGTACCTGAGAGGCATAACACTGTAAGTGCCATTTTAGTCATTTTACAGGAGAAGCGATTTTGGTCAAAATTTGTGTTACAAGGATTTTCGAACAACATAAAATGACACACAGGAGGTTTATGTCACAGTTTTTAAAATTAATCAACAGTAAATATTTTTGACATTATTATGTGTTACTTTCAAGTTATCATTTTGTACTTATAAGATATCTTTTTCAATAAAACTAAAAAAACTACCCCACATTCTACAGTATTCTGCTTCTAAGCTTATTTCAAATTCGAGGAGTTACAGTAATATTAAAGGTCCTTAACGAGATTGAAATTACTGTTATATCATTTTTATACTAATAACAAGTCTGTTTAAATGCAAATGACCACTGTAACCAACTTAAACTGATTATAATATAGAAATTTTAAGTTTTACTCAGGACATACAGTACAATGCCTTACAATATGCCTAGCATTATAGTGTATGTGCACTCAGAACCGTAAACTCTCTGGACGTACCTTAAAATGAACCTAGTAGCATTTTACTGTATTTCACTTACATCAAAATGTTTCCCAGAGGGTTATACACTTACAGTAAAACGCATTTGAAAAACTTGGAATTGGTAGTATCATCGATAAATATAGTTTTATGGATCGATGGAGCATCAGAAATTATGTGCGATACTGTAAAAAACCGAAAATCACAAAAAATGGACTTACAGTGTTATGCCTCTCAGGTACGGATATATAGTATTGTATTCACAACACAGTCCTGTGTTGCTTCGGATTTGGATGACAAAGCTTTGGTGAACTAATAGCTGCAGCGTATCGCACTGTTCGATTTCTGAGGTTTTGTGGCCGAGACCATCTAGCTTAGCCAGATTGTACTCAGACTTTAAACATATTGCCTGTGTTATACGACTGAGTGTCGCATTTCGCTGTTGAAATGGGATTTTAAGAATTCAAACCTTCAGAGGAATGGCATAGAACTAGATCTATTGCCATATTATGGTAAAATTAAATGTTGTGTTCTAAAATATATTCAACACAAAAATTATCTCTGAAATATAAACACAAAACTTCTTTTTTTGATGAAACAAAAAAAATCACATCCATAAATGTTGCTTAAAACTTAAAAAAAGAAACATTTAATTTAGTAAATTACTCATTCTAATGACTTCGATATTTGAATAATGCTGAACGTTATACACATTAACTCGATATAAAATTTACTTTAGTAAAAACTAAAAACCTAACTTTGGATTAATCCATATTACGTACTTAAGAAGTAACGTTTTAATAACTTCATAATATTTAATCTCCACGCGCCTCATCGGATTAGGTAGCCCCTAATTTATAATCCCTAATAGCTTTTGTATTTTATGGGAAATTTTACCTGTAACGCAGTAATGCGAGCATGCCTTTATCGCAAACTTTGGTTTTTCAATTAAACTTTCTGTAATCACTGTTTGCATAATAGAACGGTCCGGTGACTTTGTGAAAATAGCCAAGTTTCGTCAATCTAATCAAATTCCACTTTTGGAGAGCACCGTTAAATCTTATGGACGAGATAAGTACCAAGTTGTTTGACAACGCTGGGGTGATCCCGTTGCGTTGATACTGTCAATCAGGTAGGTTTTATAATATACAATGCTTATAAATAATGAAACTTATTCTCTGGAAATAGGATTCAAATTTGGATGATTGGATCGTGTCGCAGAATTATTCAGTTTGCGTGCGATTTTACTTTAAACGACTTTAGAGAAATTGCGTGCGTATTATACATTGTTTTTTTACGTCGAATAAAAATAAAAAAAGTGACAGTCATAACTCATATTTTTAAATAGGTTAGACCCGAGCAAGCGAATATGATCAAGTTTTCCTTGACGCTAAATAAATACGACTTTGAAAGCAGACACACTTTACTTAATGAAACTGGATACGTATATTTGTTATTCAATAGGAAGCTACCATTGAAAAAGTTTAACGATAAAATATTTTTAATTATCTACATAGGTATATAGAGTGCTGGTGGCCTAGCGGTAAGAGCGTGCGACTTTCAATCCGAAGGTCGCGAGTTCAAACCCCGGCGTACCAATGAGTTTTTCGGAACTTCCCTATGTACGAAATATCATTTGATATTTACCATTCGCTTTTCGGTCAAGTAAAACATCGTGAGGAAACCGGACTTATCCCGATAAGGTCTACTTTACCCTCTAGGTTGGAAGGTCAGATGACAGTCGCTTTTGTAAAATCTAGTGCCTACGCCAATTCTTGGGATTAGTTGTTATGCGGACCCAATCCAGGCTTTCATGAGTCGTGGCAAAAATGCCGCGACAACGCGAGGAAGATGAATCTACATAAGTATATGAATTCAATAAGAACTAAGTGATTTATAGAATTACCTAGACATGATTACAGTCATAAAGTAATTATATTTCAATAATAACAGTGTAACTTATGGAATTCAATCAACTTCAACATCGCGTATTAATTCAATTATGCTATTAAGATACTCAAAATTAAGTTTGTGGATTCAACAATCTATTTATGCATTAATATTGTATTACTACATTTTATTCAATGAACTTTATGTATTTCAGTGGCATATCTAAAGGATGAACCAAAGAGTAACAGGAGCTAGAGAATAGTGGTCGACCGCTCCTCCAAACAAACGTGGCCTCGACCTATTTCGTCAAAATTTGGTTTGATTGAGAGAATATCAGGATAGTTGAAAAAGATATAACGAGGATCTAGGCAGGCTAACAAAGGGTGCGACAACAAGCTATTGTATAGAAGTTTCATCTAAGTTCTTTGAATTCATGCATGTTAATGGCACTTTCATGAGAAAAGATAAGGAATTGAAGAGTTCCTTTCAACTTTTTCTGGAGGATACTTTCGCATTGTTGTTCTCATTGTATTCAAATTAAATTTTGATAAATGCCCATTTCATTTCATAATGTTTTTGTCTAAGGTAGTTACGTAAAATTTTTATGTTTAAAGTGAAATCAAAATATTAAATATCATTTTTTAAAGCCCATAGTACCTTTAATCGACATAATTATACATCAAATTAAAATCTTAAAAACGAAATAAACCGTTGGTTGACACAGTTTTCTGTTGCGGTGTAGTATTCGGCAGATTCCCACGGAACCGCCGAAGCCGCCAAAATTCCGTGCTCGCGATGATGGTTTCTAACACATTATAAGAATGTTTTATTATCCTTATTTATAATAAAATGTTGGCTTTATAGTATTTAAAATAACCAAACATAAGTACAGTCGGTACAAGTACAGAACGTATTACGGTCGGTACCCCAACTTAAGAACCCACGTCGCCGTACTAATTGTATAGAAAAGTGGATACTTATGTTAGGGCACGGGCACGGACGGTACAACATTTCTTCAACAAACTATCGGGACAACAATAAAGTTTATTCACCCGATACCTACGAGTTTATTATTTAAGACGAAACACTAAACAGTTTAAACACGTAAAACTTTAATAGGAGACATCGAACTCGTCCTCGTTTTTAGGGTTCCGTACCCAAAGGGTAAAACGGGACCCTATTACTAAGACTTCGCTGTCTGTCCGTCCGTCCGTCCGTCCGTCCGTCCGTCCGTCCGTCCGTCCGTCCGTCCGTCCGTCCGTCCGTCTGTCACCAGGCTGTATCTCACGAACCGTGATAGCTAGACAGTTGAAATTTTCACAGATGATGTATTTCTGTTGCCGCTATAACAACAAATACTAAAAACAGAATAAAATAAAGATTTAAATGGGGCTCCCATACAACAAACGTGATTTTTGACCAAAGTTAAGCAACGTCGGGAGTGGTCAGTACTTGGATGGGTGACCGTTTTTTTTTTGCTTTTTTTTTTGTTTTTTTTTTTTGCATTATGGTACGGAACCCTTCGTGCGCGAGTCCGACTCGCACTTGCCCGGTTTTTTTTTAGCTCCCGTCTGTTTGGACGTCAATTTATTAAACGAGTGGAATGAGAAAGGAAATATATTTCAAATTCAAACATGCTCTTGCATCGGCAGAAATAAAATCTGCTCCTTAAACATTCAGAAGGGACCGAAGGAGTCAACAAATTAAATTTATATTTGGGAAACCACCAAAGGTCTGCAAAGAAATTAAATACTGCTTCGTGTTCACCTTGAACATGGTTGAAAAATACGTTGTAACGAAATTTAATTCTACCAGATATTTATTTTTTATGATTTCTATCAATGGAGATAATAGATAGTCTCGCTACTGATATACAGGGCAATTAGAGTTTTAGTTATTGACTTACGAGTACTTACTTGCTGGTATATGGTAGGCGTCGAAGTAGGATTTCACGAATCATAATTTTTCAAAAGTCTGCAAAAAGGTGGTTATTTAGCATGAATTATCTAAGCCCCGATATTAATTTAACAAGCCATAAACTGAACTAATTAAGCACATTCAGCATTTCCACCGCACTGTGGGGGTCTTTGTTAATGATATCATAAAAATTTCCCTTTTCTGAATTATTCCCCTGAATTTGCATTTTGATGGGAAAGAAAACCCTATTATGTCTGCACCACATTTTGCCTTAGACACGTGTGCGTTAAATAATGTCAGAAAGTAGAAATATGCTAAATAATATCTTATATTGAAACATTGAGACAAATGAAAAAAATAGCTTTAATACATGTTACCATTTTTTATCTTTCGTAACTTGACCCTTTACTGTACTGAACGGTATTGAAGGTATGACTTGAAACCACCCCCGCATTGTATTTATTACATACCTACTTTAAAAACAATATTCAAAACACAGTAGGTACGTTCATACGTCCAATTAAGGTACGTTCCTTGTAGCTATATTATACGTTATGGTAAAAATAGTAGGATCCAACTTGTAATAGCAACTTATATTAAATACCGTAAACCGGGGTTACTTTGATTTGCGGGTCGACTTTGATAGCAACTTCTCTCCGCTACTAAAGTCCTTGTTTTAACGAGTTGAAAAATAACTTCGCAGCTATTTTTTCTTTATTGGCAACACTGATAGTTGTTTCACCGCGCAGTAAGCGGATGCGAGTGTAATATTATTATTTCGTCTAGAAAAAAAATATTGATGGCGAGTACGCTTTTCTTCCTGGTTTTATTGGTTGAAAAACTTTGACTGTATTTGTGTCAATAATAAATACATGTAATTTTATAGTGTCTTAGGTTAATCCGTGTTTATTCGCGAGTTTATAAAAAAATACCTGAAATCGACAACCTCCACATGCGCACGTAGCCAGGGAATCCATGGGTCGGGGTGTCTTTGATCACTTATACGTGGTGAGATTGATCAAAAGATTAAAGCAACACCATGAATTATTTTGACAGCTTACGATTTTTTACGTATTTTTTTATTAGTTATATAATAAATAGGTATCGTTTGAGTCAGTGGAAGAGGTAGAGGTTGTAGAATTGTAAGTTTGTGTGTAGGTAGGAGTTGATTACCAAATTTACTGAACGGAAAAGCTTGCAATTCAAAAATGTGTTGTCTTAGCGATTTGTTATCGCACTTATGCGATGATAAGTTAAATTCCTACGTTATTTATAGTAAATAATCTAATAAGCGCTTAATTTGTATCAATTAGTATGATATCAAAGTAACCCCACACCTTAAAAATATAAATAACTTAAAAAGTACTTGACCGATTTTATTTTTTTATTTTTTACGGGCTTTTTAGCCTTTAGATTGTCAGCAAAAAAATTAGTGGTTTCAAAGTAACCCCATTCTCAATATAACTTTGATCGCGTTGTTTTTATTTATTTCCGAAAAAAATATAAGTCCTAATTTTTTTTTATTTGGCAGGCAGAAAGAAGAGAAAAAACCGATTATTATATTTTTATTTCATATTTTTACGTATATTTGGATTGTCAAAAAATGGCGCCAAACTCTAAAATTGATCAAAGTAACCCCGGTTTACGGTATGCAATATGTTCGCATAGCAAATATAGTAAATAAGAAATAAAGCTTAGCAATACTTCGCGTAACATAAACAATAAGGCACAAACAATTTACCCATAAATAAGTACTTTAATATTAAATTGTACTCCTTGTAAGTAAAAGTTAATTTTCCAAAATGTCTGCGAATTTCACAAAGGCTTGTGTCAGTAACATTTGCTTTAATGAAACAATATTATTTCATATCTTAATACATTTTGCAATAATGCATTGTTCTAAGGCTTTGGACTTAAAATTGGCGAACAGCGAGTCATAATCATTGTTATTATTGACTGTGCGTTGCGTTGCAATAAGTTTCGTACCTTCATAAATGTTTGCAAACATAATAAAAATATAATGTTTGAATTTAAAGTTTTTGCGTAGTCTGATGTCTTTGAGAGAGTTTATAGGTGGTACTCGCTGCTTTTTAATATACTCTGCTTCTTTGAAGTTATAAATAGCAGTAAGATGATAACTGTTTTCATATGCAAACATAATAAAAATAATAAATAGCTCCCCCTAAGAGAATAATATGGGCTATAATCATATGGCATACTACTTTGTATGGGTGATATGTGTACAGTCGGTTCCCTAACATAAGTATCCACTTTTGTATGCAATTAGTATGGCAACGTGGGTATTTAAGTTGAAGCAATGACCGTACAGTCATCATCAAAAGTAGTACCGACTACCGTTTTTAATAGCTTAGCAAATATAATAATATAAAATATCTCTATCTGTAGAATAATTAGCATTACCTAATAATCTTAAAAGAGAATTGTGGAAAATTCGTGACATAATTAGAGGATGATCTTTCTTTTTCTTTTGGTGCTGACGATTCAATTTTTCTGTGGCGGTTTGTAAAGAAGTTTCGTGGCGATTTTCTAGTAGAAAGAAACTGAGTTTTGGGATTGAAACTAGTTTATATAAGTATAACGCTTTTACTTATCAGCGTTAGGCAGCCAAGCTTTCAACAGTCTGTAGGTGATCATAATAACTTTTTACCAACCGCTTCAGTTAAAAGGTAGAACTATTATTTTTTTTACAGTACATAATGATGCTATTTTACCGCCCTAGGGCGGGATTAAGGACGATACGTGCCTATGTCAAAAATTTAAAGGGCCATATTATGTACCGTAAAACTTTGTACAATACACGTGCGAAAAGGTAATTCGCAATTCGTGTCGATTTAAAACACTCCCTTCGGTCGTGTTTCCCGCCCACGGCGATTCAGTATTCCAAGTCAGTGAGACAGGCGCCTTATGTATATTATACGTAGGCTAGGCTGAACGCAAACAGGGCTTAAGCGTATTATGCTTATATTATGTGCATATTAAATGGCAGCACTAAATCACATTCACCTTGACAAGTCAATGCAAATACAATGGCAACGGTTTGACCACAATCTGAAAATACCTATAATAGTTATGTAGGTATACCTATTGTTCATAATATAGGTAGAGCTTACTCTTGTGTCAGAGATAAAGCCTAATCTAAATTTATGATATTGTAAATTTATTCAATGGTTTGAAACCAGTATAAGATTAAATTGTTCATTATTTATTGATACGAGTGTACTTAAGGTAAAAGAAGAATATAGAGATATTGAAGTGAAAACTCTTAAGTACCTATTTATTTTTACGAAGCCTTCATTTAAATCAGAAAATAGGTACTCTTTTGTGAAATTCTTCTTAAAATTCTAGTTTTTGGTAACGGTACCTAGGTACTATGTAAGTGAAAAAAAAAGAAAAGTCCGAGACAATAGCAGACCTAGCTGTGTTTTGGCTAATTATTCAAAAGTTTAAATCTTCGAAGCCAAAGGGTATGCAATTTTTATTAGGGTTTCATGAACTTTTTTCATTAAATTCTTCAAAGTGTTTGGGAGTTTGCTTTAAACGAAAAAAAGTTTAAAATAAAGTTTCGCCGGGCATTAGAGTATGGCAATATCCTGTCACGAGGTTGTGTAATAACTTACCCAGAAATTTTGTTTTAAATACGTAGGTAGGCGTGTTTTAACAATGATCTTCAGACTGCGTCCAGCGTCTTCAGACTGTTTGACAACAACGTTACAACGGTGATGAGTGTTGCAATATGCAATTAATTTAACCAGCAAACACATCAAAGTTTATACCATGTTTTTAAAAATCATCGTATGGGAGCAGAAATTGTATTAGTACATACATTTGTATAGTAGGTTAATAGTTAAAAAAAGGCATACTTATAGTAAATATATACACTATTGCTGGCCATGTCTATCTAGTGCAAATTGGGTCACATAATTATTGCAATGCCTGATCATCTCCCACGCGTTCACTTTGTCTCGGGTTTTCGCCACGGCTCATGGGAGCTTAGGTACCCACTTAATCTCAGAAATTGGCGTAAACACTAGACCCCAGAAGGGAGACTAGGCCTTATTGAGATTAGTCAGGTTTCCTCACGACGTTTTTCTTCACCGAAAATCAACTGGTAAATATCAAATTATATATCATACATAAATTCCGAAAAACTCATTAGTACAAGCCGGGGTTTGAACCTGCAACCTCCGGATTGAAAGTCGAACGCTCTTACCGCTAGACTACCGGCGCTTTATAATTATTGCAATGACTAAAAAGTTGAAATGAAAACTTTCAATTTGGTACAGTCGACGTCAAAGATATGTTTACATTTTTCGCCTTATTACAAGTTGCAAAAGTGTAAACATATCTTTGACGTCGACTGTACAATCTATAAATTAAAATATATGTATAGGTACTCTAGTACTAAACTAAACTAAGCATATACTTATATTTAGCATAACTTTCCTTCTGTATAAGTATATTATCATAAAACTTTACTGCATTATATTAAAAGCAAACGTACTCATGAAAAACAGCTAAATAAAAAAAAAAAGCAATCCAGCAAGACGGAATACCCTTCACTTCTAAGTTGTAATAACAAAACACCGGTTTAACTTTCCCTATAAAAAGACAACATGGTTTCACAGAAACGTGATCTATCTTCCCTAGTAATCCCTTCATATATTTCAGCCAACCAGCAGTGAACAACAATTTGTCGCCGCTTGCATGTTAACTGGAATGAAAATTCATTTCCAGCCCTCAGAGCATACATAATCCGTAGTGCCTCCAAGACTACTTAACTAATTACATGTTGCGTCGAGCGTTCCTCATTTTTACTTACACTTGGGATGTAAGAAGACATCATTTTTGTTTCTCGCCATTAATCGTACACGTCTTACGACTGGCTTATCTTTATGTGCAGAGAACACGCAACATCCTGAGTATAAAACGTTTCGTGGAACTAGGACTTACTGAACAATAATTGTGTAGAGAAATGCGTCCTTTTCGAGTAAGCGGCGCAGCGTACCAGATCAAGACGAGTAGCAAATCAACGCGAAACGTTTGTACACTGTCGCGCCAAGCGCGATGTAAGTTGGTAAGTGGTATCAACCAGGACTACTTTGTCATGTGGCAACACTGCCACTCTGACAGCTGACAGTTCCGATGGCGGGAAAAAGCACGATGGCGCCATTAGAGAAGAAATGAAGGTACGTGCAGGAAGCGTAGGACGGCGCTGGGTGTACTGAGTCGGTACATGGTGCGCCTCCACGCGGTAACGGGAGCCTGCCCCGGTGAGTGTTTACACACATATTTATGCTTGTATAATCGACATCCTAGCTACATGGGAGTAAAACAAGGGGTTAACCAACGGTCCTTGGTTAACGTAGTTTCACTAAGACATAGTCCAATCTCGATATTGGACTGGGAAGCCCGGGCGGGGCTTTCCGGAGTGTGTATCGGAAGCACACAGGCAATAACGCATGTAGTACGGTCGGTTATGAGTTGGAGTATAAGGGCCGGATCTAGGGGGCAGGCATATGGAGGATCCCGAGGGGGCACCGCCCCCTCGTCCAGGTGGTGTGTAGGACACCAGGGTACTAGATGGTAGTACCTAGTCTGGAGGCGAACCGATCGCACAGGGAGAGTCACTCTGGATAAGGCCAGTAGACTGCACTCTCATATTGATACGAAACGTGCGATGCCAACTCGGGAGTAAATGTACTTGTACATGTAACAGTGTGGTCGTAGGTGACCCCTTCTCCTACTCTCATGTAGCATGGTGTTATGTGTACTCATCATATGATATTGTCGCCCAAGCGAATCTATACCCGATTGGATTCAGGCAAGTGTATTATACTTAGATGGGTATAGATGGCACGACATACACAATGAAGATGAGCGACGAGAAAATACGTGTAAGAAACGTAAGTAGCTTTTCATTGAATAGATACAGGTCCTTTTATCGTTGAAGCGGCAGTTCTCAATGAAATACGGATGTAAGTATGTAATATTACAATTTGTGTTGCAACTATGTAAGTATTTATCGTGTTAGTTATGTGATATTTTAATAGTAGATTAAATAAATAAATAAAAATAAATAAATAAATATTATAGGGACATTCGTACACAAATTGACTAAATACGTATAAGCATATAATAATATAGTGTCTATGTCAATTTAATATATTTAATGCGTTTTTATAAACCACTACCTGCAAATGAGGCTTATAGCCCTTGCTTAGTTTTTTTACCTATACGTCCGACTCTAAGATAAGATAATTGTAAAACTGTTTAGGACTACCTAGGTAGTCAGTCTGGGAGATAATATGTAATGAAGTAGTGTTTTGTGCAACCCATCATTTGACAAAAATACCGAAAACGTGGGTAAATGCTCACCTCCCCTGCCGCCGCGTCATCCGCGCAAAGAAATCCATCACAAAGAGCTGCAGGTCCGCCAACGCGTGCTCCCGATGAAGCTACTTGTTATGAAGATAGTTAACAAGCTACTACATATAAAAATTAACTGTCATTGGAACCATCATTCGACGCGAAAGGTATAGTAAAAAAATAATACATTGGAAAAACGAACCGAGTAAGGGCATTACAGTGGTAGTGCATAATTATTTTCCATCGTATTTTCACGGAAACGTACAAATGTATCTTGCTATTTCAGTCAGTCTCGATACAAAAAGTACTGAGGTTGACTGAAGTAGCATGACAAATACCGACGTTTCCGAGAAAATACGATGGAAAACAATTATGCACTACATTTGCACACAATAATTTAGTTATTACCTAAATAATGTAAGCAGCGCACAGGTATTTTGGCTATGCTAACCATGCTGCGTTAACTTAGTACCTAATAATTTCATTTAAACGGCTAAGTTAAAATAACGTTTACACTCCCCAACTTGTAACAAGCAGGCAACAATGTTCATGAATTAACAATGAACTGGGGTCGGAAATTGGGGACATTTAGGACAAGTTGTGTAGCAGCTTGGGCCGATTCTCTTTGACAAACTATTTGGGGTATTCATATCTTCATTTAATGCTGGAATCCGGGCAATTAGTTGATATCTGTTCTTCCGTGGGTATCTAACTGCTTTCGAGATAATACAAAACAATATTATTGTTCTGTATTTTTGAAATCCTAACTAAAGGATGATTCACGCTAGACCGGGCCGTGCCCGGGCCGAGCCGTCCGACATGTCTTTTTCTATGACGGCTGATCGGTCATCACGTGGTGCTTTCCATAGAAAACGAGGCGCCGGAAGTTCCGGCCCGGCCCTACTCGGTCTGGCGTGAGTCATCCTTAACACTATATGCCCATACAATGCCGTGGTACAAGCGATGCACGATATCAAATTGTTCTAGCTATTAATAAATATTATAAGATAAATATAAATATCATAAATAAATAAATAAATATTATAGGACAATTTTACACAGATCGACCTAGTAAGCTCAATAAGGCTTGTGTTGTGGGTACTGGGTACTAGACGACGATATATATAAACACATATATTAAATAATATAAATAATTATATACATAGAAAACATCCATAACTCAGGAACAAATATTTGTGATGAACACACAAATAAATGCCCATACCAGGATTTGAACCCGGGATCTCCTGCTTCGTAGGCAGGGTCACTACCGACTAGGCTAGGAGGCCGTCAATTAATACACAATACAGCGCGCACTAAGTCGTAAAAAAAATCAGAGCCTGATTCAGATTTAACATCTCGTTACGGTTTTCATTTTATTGTGATACGATACGACCTTGAAAATTGCTGAAGTGAAAGTGGTGCGTGAGATGCCCGCCAATCACCAAGACGATGATCAATGTCGTATCAAAACCTGTTCAAACCCATAACAAATTGTTAAATTAGAATCCACCTCCAGGATTTTTAAGAGTAGGTCAACTGATAACAGCGTGAATTGTTTTTTACTTACGGGTTTGTGTGACAGGTGTGACTCTTAAGAATACCTATCTCTTATACACGGTGTAACATGAGGAAACCGTATAATTTTAACAGCGAATTCCTGATCATATTTAGAGACAAAAAACTCTTATATTTTTTTTTTAAATTCGCCTAGTTTCAGAGTTAATACCAATTAAAAAAAACAAGTTTTTATTTTTACGTAGTGCAAAACGCCTTTTTGATGGCGATGTTGCTAATATGGGACGTACCTAGTCTAAATATCCTTATTTATAGATGTCAAAAAGTGACAAGTAACACTTTGCAAAAACTAAATTTTACCAATAAATAAGTAAAAATCCATTTTAAGTAACAAGTTTACCAATAACATTTACTTTTTATGTACAAATACATTAAAAAAATTGAAAAAAACCATACTTACAAAACAAAATTTTTTTTGGCGAAATTGACCTAAAGTCATATTACATTTTTTCGTTCTTTTGACCCCAGAAATGTGTGGTTAAAATCTTTCGCATTCCTCGTGAGCACCTTGTATATAAGCACTCCATTCATAAGTACGTGACTACTCATTAAGTATAACATAATTAATGCCATTAACGGGTCTAACACGATTAATTTTTATTATTTTACCTTTTTTCCGACGTTTCAGCCAGGTTGCACTCGCTGTGGTCACGGAAGACTGACGTCTCAGCAAAATGTCAATGGAGATTTAGATTAGATTTAGATTTAGATTTACTTATTTCATAATATGAAATTACAATATAGATTTTTTTACACTACTCTATACGAATTTATAAACACATTTAATTTATAGATATTGGTAAACACTAAACTATCCGATATTAGTTTATATAAATGTCCGGGGTAGACAAATAAATTGATCTAAATAAAATTAAAAAAAAGAATCTACCCGCTTTTGTTTAATGTTCACGTCAGTCTTCCGTGCAACCTGGCTGAAGCGTCGGAAAAAAGGTAAAATAATGTAATTTAATCGCATTAGACCCGTTAATGACATTAATTATGTGTACAAAACGCGAGAGATTAATGTGTTATATTAATTAAGTAGTATTTAATCGCTAAAAAATTTTTTGTCCCTAAATAAATTAACAAGCGGGACTTAAGTACATCTCTATTGATCCAGTTTATCTAGCTCTAGGGAATGAAACTGTTAATTTCCTTCCATATTGTCGGCGGCAAGTTGCTTATGAGAATTAATGATTAAGGAAGTCAATTTACTAAAGATTTAGCGATTAAATAATAGCTTTCCTTTTAGGGAGTATTAACATTAAGGCCATAAGAAAATTGTTTTTTTACGAAGTTATAACGTTGTCTTTTTTATCCTGTTAATATTTTTGAAAGTGATTGGATACCTATGTTAAACAACAAATCAACGTAATAGCATAAAAATACAACTTAAAGATGGCTCACGCCAATTAAGGTTGACTCACGCTAGACCGTCGCTTCGTTTTCTATGAAAAGCACCACGTGATCACCGATCAGCCGTCATAGAAAATGACATGTCGGACGCCTCAGCCCGGGCACGGCCCGGTCTAGCGTGAGTCAACCTTAATTGTAATAGGTTTTGTCGTTTATTAGAACTAGGACACTAACCTTTATAAGTTTTATAACAGCTAGTTACTTGATAGCCATATTCATCATCAACTGAATATAAGGGTAGTACCTAAGTTTAATAATATATAATTATAATATACAGTGTTTGTAATCAACCTACGTACCTACCTACCTACGTAATTTTTCAACGGAAAACTCTCGTAGGACAACAACCTTTAGTTTTTGGGCTAATAAATAATCAGAAATTCAAGGCGTTAAACCAATATTAATCTCAATCTACCCACATTCAGAGGAAGAGGGGGAATTCCGCGCCCTCAAACACCGGATAGAAAGCGTGTTTCTTAACCTCGCGTGATAAATCTTACGGGGAACCTTGTCTCCTGATTTATTCCGGCGATAATCTTCCCTTGTCAGCGACTTATCTAGTGGATTCGATGAGTGAAGCCACGAAATTGTTTTAAGAAGTCCCTTTCTTTAGTGTTGGACAAGCGCTTTGGTTTCAATGAAAGAAATCATATTATTTTCTGAAAATATTTGGATTTGTGTTAATTCAAGTCCTTACATTGTAGATAGCTGCTTAGAAGTATGAAATTATAGGCTACATAAATAAACAATTCGTGATCAATTTTTGAAAGGTGGCCAACACAAAATATGATGACAAAAAAATTAAGAAATATTTATTAGTACTTACACGTGCATGATGATGATGCATTCCTGTTATCCCTCATTAGGGACATAGGGCTCGTAGAAGAATCCTCCATTTGTCACGTGTAGTACTTACACGTCTTTTACAAAATATAACAGTTTACGAACAGTACTTCGTCTTATCCTACGTCATTTTGGGCCACCGTGCAAAAGACATGACATGTCTTGCCTCGTTCTCTAATGACCAAAACTAAGACCTTTGGAAAGTCAAACAGCTTGGATATTACATTATTTGTGTTATTTTATTATTGAGCGATTTTAGTATTTACTGTTATAAAAAAATATTGTTAAATATGTAATACCAAAATTTAATGGGATTCCTAAAGGTTACCCAATAAACACCTTAAACAATTTATATATTTACAAACTTTATTGTGTAGCTTAAATAATTGTTCGCAGATAATAACAACTTTTATTGGCAATAAGAGTCGAGTCATAAAGAAAGCATAAATCGTTCGGAAGTCACGTTCATCCCACAGTCATGCTCTTTAACTGCCGCCGTACGAACCGCAGACTCGCAGAGTGCCCGTTAATAATTTCGATGTTGAATCAAGTTCCCGACAAACACGAACTTCGTCAAAGGAAGACGGTTAATTCAATTTCTATGTTCGGCCACCGCCACAGTAAGTACGTACAAGAAAATTCACAACATTTAATTCTAACAGCACCTTTTGAATTCGAAGTTTGAGACCGCAACTCTCAAGTTGCGAATGGATTTAAACTAAAACTGTCTTGTGGCAGATTTATTGCCTTATAATATTGATCATGGTTGGATAAATAAAGTGACAGGGATTTGGCTTAGTGGAACTAAGTCCACTTTGACTGGAATTTAGTTATTATGCCATTTATATTAGTTGTCTCGCTGTCATAGTTTGAATACTGAAATTAGTTTTTGTTGGATTAATATGGTCTGCATAAATTATACTTTCAGCGAATTTAGTCAAAAGTATCAACAAGTACAAATCAAAGGGATTTACTTAAACATAATCTGGCAAATGAACATAGCAGCGCAAGTGTGTCCTTTCCGTCCTTTCTAAGATAAGGCTACCATATCGCAGCTTTTGTGATAAATAATGATGCCCTGGAGGCCAAATCAAACATACATTCTGACATGAAATAGATATCTAAGTGGTATTAAGTTATCATTCGCGCTTGCATGTCGCTCGTACTACTTCTCATTATATGTACATAACTGCATGAGCGAAACCCACCGCACGGGCGAAATATAACAAATATACAACATTTAAATATCATTTTGATGTCTAAATGTAATTTTGAATTGGCCTCCTGGTAAAAAAAAAACAAATTCTCTAGTTATCAAGTTTAGCTGTAACATGGTAACCACAAAAATTAATGCGATTTTCTTGACTCAAAAACAGTAAACTGTTTTGATTATTTCACTAGTTAGTTGGAGTATGAATTGAATTATTGTCTTTTAGTTCAACAAAATTAGGTACTTCAATGTAGAGATATTTTAAATACGTATAGTAGACCAAACTACGCTCGAACAGTTAACAAGTTACACGCCTATCCCTAATTACTTGTATGTTTCTGAACAGAGATCAATATTCCATTCACACAAGCAGAGTTAAATAAAAGCTCGCTATGGCGTGTTTACTCGTAGGCAAAGGACCCTTGACAATGCGAACAAAAATCTCTCACATCGTTCAAAAATCGTCGACTATATATCTGCTCACTAAGTGCGTACTTAAGTGGGATAACTGGGGAAACAGGGTTATCTTTAGATACATTTTTGTTTATAAGTATGTACTAATCTAACTAGTTGAAAATTTTACCCTAAGACTGGTACAGCCAGGCCTATGGAACTCGCCGCCCGAGCTCGGATTAATACCTACGAATCCGCTCGCGTTCACGGTAGACCATGGTATAATAATATACTCCGCCTGGTACTCCATTCCGAGATTCGCGTATGACCTAACTGACACGCGCCTACGTCATCATGCTGTTTACAGGTTCTCAAACTTTGAAATGTGGGAGAATTTTAACCAACGGTGAAAATTATTTTAACGGCGTTAATTTTAAGTTATTCATGTAGAAACATAGTAAAATAAAACAAATCTAATGTATTAAATTAAACTTTATTTATCTATACAAGACAAACGTTTAAAAATTCACAGATTTCGTGCCTCACACGACTATCGAGCACATTGGAAATGAATCTACGGAATTCGAAAAAATATTGTCGCTGAGCGACGAGAAAGTCTGGATAAGGAAAAAGTTACAAAATAAAACTACAACGTTGAATGATAATTATTTTATTCTTAGACTAACACAAGTATCCTGGTCATAACGCATGTGAACAAACAAATTGCAAAATTTCCACACGCGGATCGAAGTTTGAATAATTGTCGCCGTGGCGCATAAGTATAGGTACATATTTCATTTTTCGATTAATAAGCAGGATATATTAATGTTCAAAGTACAAGAAAATTATTACACGGCAAATCCGTAGTCAACTCGAGAAGTGGTAGCCACATCGCCGTTATCGTCACTCGAGTCTTGATCGGCAGCGGCCCATTTGCTGCAAGATATGTATTTTTCTTGACAGCAGTTTGACGCGACGAGAGATGACCATAACAGCGTTTGTCTATGTTGCACCAAATCTGAGTTCCAATAGGTACTACCAGGGTTCAGCATCAGCTATCTTGGGTACTACTCTCCTAAGTGCTCATCAAGACGAGTCGGATGACCAAAACAGCGTGTGCCTATGTTGCAACAAACCTGAGTTCCTTTAGGTAAATAAAATAAATAAATAAATATTAGGGGACATCTTACACAGATCAAACCTAGCCCCAACACAGTACAGCCAGGGTTCAGCATCAGCTCTATCTTGGGTACTACTCTCCTAAGTGCACATCGAGACGAGTCCGTTGACCAAAACAGCGTGTACTTATGTTGTATTAAACCCGAGCTCCACTAGGTACTGCCAGGGTTCAGCATCAGCTATCTGCTAGCAGCCTCTCCCTCTCCCTCTCCCTCTCCCTCTCCCTCTCCCTCTCCCTCTCCCTCTCCCTCTCCCTCTCCCTCTCCCTCTCCCTCTCCCTCTCCCTCTCCCTCTCCCTCTCCCTCTCCCTCTCCCTCTCCCTCTCCCTCTCCCTCTCCCTCTCCCTCTCCCTCTCCCTCTCCCTCTCCCTCTCCCTCTCCCTCTCCCTCTCCCTCTCCCTCTCCCTCTCCCTCTCCCTCTCCCTCTCCCTCTCCCTCTCCCTCTCCCTCTCCCTCTCCCTCTCCCTCTCCCTCTCCCTCTCCCTCTCCCTCTCCCTCTCCCTCTCCCTCTCCCTCTCCCTCTCCCTCTCCCTCTCCCTCTCCCTCTCCCTCTCCCTCTCCCTCTCCCTCTCCCTCTCCCTCTCCCTCTCCCTCTCCCTCTCCCTCTCCCTCTCCCTCTCCCTCTCCCTCTCCCTCTCCCTCTCCCTCTCCCTCTCCCTCTCCCTCTCCCTCTCCCTCTCCCTCTCCCTCTCCCTCTCCCTCTCCCTCTCCCTCTCCCTCTCCCTCTCCCTCTCCCTCTCCCTCTCCCTCTCCCTCTCCCTCTCCCTCTCCCTCTCCCTCTCCCTCTCCCTCTCCCTCTCCCTCTCCCTCTCCCTCTCCCTCTCCCTCTCCCTCTCCCTCTCCCTCTCCCTCTCCCTCTCCCTCTCCCTCTCCCTCTCCCTCTCCCTCTCCCTCTCCCTCTCCCTCTCCCTCTCCCTCTAGATGCTTATCTGTTGCCGGGGTTGTCATACGAGTAAAAATAATTAAAACTTGAGATATTTATATTGTCACTCCAGGAAAACTTTGTATGATTTAGGTATGTTTTTCAGGTAAAAAATAATTTTGATATAAAACAAAACATAGAAATTACAGACTTACAGAGTGGCTCTGGAATGAAACAATATCAGATTTAATGATAAAAATATATTTCTTAGGCTCAGGAGTGAAATTGTCTAAACAATTGAGATAGAATTTTCGAAGGATTTGTGTCTTCAAGGGACTGCCACCCTACTTTTGTTAGGCCCTCAGGGACCTCCATATTGGAGGAGTTCATTCGAGAATGATTTGCACATTTGCTTTGGGAACCCCTCTGGGGACACTCGCTCGCAAGAGCACAATTCATGGGAAGACCACACTTTCGACATGGTGGTCTGAAAGATGGAAACGGCTTGAGTCCTTCGGAAGCTCCACTGAGTGAGTACTAATTAAATTTCGTGGTGATCAACTCCACAATGGCGCGAAACGTTGTGGGTTTGTTCTTAACCAGGTTTTGGTTCTTTGCAGAGTGACTCCTGCTCGAGGGAAGGGAGCGCTCCGCCAGAAGTCTTAGCAACTTTTTTTGTTTTTGACATTCTCGAATAATTATTTTTGCACCTTACAGCTCTCGTGATTATGCGTATTTTGAGCCTATTTTTTAATATCATATCTTCACAACTTTCCGAGATATAAGGGGATCGCACTTTTTCGTGAAAACGGAGCCTATACTGGAGCGAACGAAAAGACATTTCCAATGTCAAAAACTAAATCACAGTTACACATTAATTACCAAGCTTACGACGTGAAAAGTTTGGAAAACACTGCGACTGCTGACACTGAGCGAGAAGGAAATAACAATTAACACGCGTTCGACAAGGATGACGGTCAGGGCATGAAGTTATCTAGATCCGAATTGTCAAATGTCCACAGCGCTATCCTGTGTTGCCAGTAGTATAAACAGAATTACCCGAAAGTCTGAAATTTCTTTCGTGAATCGGAAGATATTGCTAACTAGTAATTAAAAATGACGTGTTATTGTAAAATTTAAGCTAAAATACATATAAATGAAAATTATAAAATTATAAAGAAATATTTTAACTTATTAACCATAGGTATAATGTACCCATGTAACATGTTATGTTGAAATAAAGTGGCAATGTTATTGTGACGTAATCGCGTGTCACTCTGGGAATGGAAGACCATGTTTTATTAGACCATGCGGTAGACAAGCGAGCCAGTTGGTTGCCACACGCGCTAACGTACGCACGCGCGCTCGAATATGCCTGTGAGATCATTCATACGAAGGAAATGTCATCGCAACGAAAAAAAAAATTACACAGCTTGTAGTGTTTATGGCTGCAAAAATACCAAATCAAATAATAAATTATCGTTTATTGCTCTTCCGACAAATGAGGAAAAGTAAGTAAACCGACCGTTATTTTTACGATAGTTAAAAGCTACGAAATTTCTTTAAAGATGTAATGTTTCTAATGACACATTTATAGTTATATACTTACCTATCTAAGTATCTATGTGAAACAAGTAGGTAGCTAACTTTTAAGTTCTTTTGGTACTGTCATGTTTATTTTAACGAAAGTAGGTACTTACTGCTATTTCAATGTAGGTATTAAGTACTAAACTTATGCCCTGTTTGTCTTATAATACCTGTATTGATGTTTTCTATATTATCTAACGTAAATCTCTAACAGGTTTTAAACTCCACGAAGTTTTAAAACTAATGCTTGCTGGGATCATTTCGCGGTTTATAAAACGGCGTAAACACTGCGGTTACTGCAGGGACATATGACCTTTTCAAATGAGTATTTCGCAAACACTAACGCATAAACGGAATATTAGGTACCTATTATAATTTAAGATTTAGCTTTCCTTTTATTTCACTCCGCTTATTTCACTCGTAGGTATTTATTTATCATTTCTAAGCGTCAGCAACCCTAGCGTTGTGCCGGTGCGCGCGGTGCGGGGAGCGGCGCGTCGAAGGTCATTCCATTGTATTATTGCGTAGGTATCAAAACGGTAGGTATTTGCGTTTTCTTTGAGAGATAAGTATCTGTTCGTAAGAACTATTATATAATCTGTGGTACAGCGTTTTTCAAACTTCTAAAAAGTAGACTACTGGTCTCCCCCGTTATCCCACTTGGGGGTATGTAAAATAACCATTCATATCCAGACAAGCTATAGTAGAAAGATTACTTTAAATTCTCTAATTTAATACTTTAAATAATTAATGTCATTAACGGTAAAATAATGAAATATATCGCGTTAGAACCGTTAATGACATTAATTATTTAAGATACAATTAAAACACATACCAGTAACAATTATATAATTCTAAGACGTAAAGGGAGGTCCGAGCGGCATATAGAGCTTGTCCTGGCATAATTAATGTATTGTTATCACATTACAGGGGTGACTAATGAAACGGAGTATTAAGTATCCTCATCTGCGAGATAATCCCTGAGGGTTACATTTTACTTCTATGAAAAGTCGTATGATTTACGTGAAAATGCGGCAGTTACACCCTTTTTCTGAACGGAAAACGCTATTGTTTTGTCATTGGTGTACGGTAAACGCTTACCGCTGCGGCGGTGTGGTTATCTATATATAACCTACCACTTATTAGACAAATTGTGGTGTATTTAATTAGAGATGTCTTGGGGGTTAAGGTGATAATCATAACATCGAAGCTATAAAATCCGTGTTTACTTATGTATGTACCAGTATAAGAAAAAAAGGGAAACTAGGATAAAGCACATAAACTACACTAAAAAGTATTTTCACTGCCAGTTCACCGCTTTACGCCAGACGGGAAAGCCGGTTAGTTAATCCTTTAACTCTAAAAAGCCTTGTTTTTGCTGCAATCCCACTGCACATCTATGTTTAACCGACACATAAAAGGACGCGGGTTTTTAATCCGTCTCAAACTTTTTAGTTTATTCCACGTTGGTGTACCGTAAAATCAGGTAACTTTAGTCCACAAGTTCCACAACTTACAACTATGGTCCAAGTTCAGGCTCCAGTAAAACACGTAGGTATACATATTTTTCGCTGTGAGGTCAATTTGTAACGAAATGGCTGGCGCAGCATAATAATATGCTGAGCCCGTTCCTTTCGCGCATGCCAATTGTTAATATTGTTTTTAATATATCCTGTAATATCTCTTTTTTTGTGTGTGACAATAAATGTTTTTTTATTCTTATTCTTTTCAAATCATTATCTAATATAGAAAAAGCGTTAGTTTATCTAAGCAACAAAATAGGTAAATGTGACGAGTACAAATCAAAAAGGCTCGTTGATATTCAACGTTAAAAACTGGACCATAGTTGTATTATAAGACTATATATAGTTACCTGATTTTACGGTACCTAATAAAGACTGAAAAAAGGTATATAGTGTATTTACTGTAAGCTTATGATTGACAGGCAAAATACTGGCATGCCTACATTGGAGCTGAAATATTTAACAAAAGTGTTTCAATTTGTTTGGATTGTTTAAGGATACTTTTACTTTCTGAGTATCTTATACACAAGATGGCACTGGTCCAAAGCAATACAAAAACGCTATCAAGATTTTTCTTGGAATGGTGACCGCATTTGGCAATTGTTATTTACTTTTATTGAACAAAGCTGTAATGTTAGTGTTCTACAATCCGACTAGCATAATCAAGCTTGCAGGAAAACTGAAAATGCATCACTGCCAAAACGAACTACAATATGTTTATTCTAGTTAGCAGTATGGACGGTAGAGGAAGGACGACAATCTCATATGGCAGAACTGTTGCAATAATGTCCAGCTGTCAGCTATAAATAATAGTTCCAAATCTCTCCATGGTAGCGCTAGAGTGGCTAAGAATGTAGATTGTAGGCGTTATTGACGATAGGCGTTATTAAGTGAAGTGCGCTGTCAATGATTTAATTTTTCTTATCAAATATTCTGGCACCACCTATTTAACCCTTATCTTGGCAGGGCTCAAAATATATTTTTTTTTAGTTTTTTGTCACCTTTTGAGCATACTAGACTATTAAAAAATAAGGGAAAAAATCCAGGATTTTTCAGTTTCGGATAATCATATGTATCATATTTGATACAATGCCAATCCCTCGACAAAATAGTTACCTACTTTTTAAAAGAAAAATGTGGATTTTATTAAAAATAAAACATGTAATGCAACAGAAATTAATATTTATTGCTAATTAAACGCAATCTAAAGCATCAGATGACTATTACACCTGTAAAAATGAATTATATCTACGAATACCTGATCACATGGGCGGAAAATTTGATCCCGTAAAGTTTCAAAAAAGTCGTCAGTAAAAAGTTGAGTAAAAAAGTTGAGTATGAAAAGTAAACAAATAAATTAAAAGTAAAAAAAACATATTTTTTTTTTACTTTGGGGGCATTTTTTGCCATTCACTCATAAAACCAAGTTCTTATTAATTCACTCACCATACTTACCAATTAAGAATAACACTTCCAAATTATATGCCCATACTTTCCATTGCTTTCACCTAAACAATTATAACTGTAACTGTGAACCTATACAACAAGTAGAATGTATTACTTACCTTGGAGTCAAAGTAGACGAACACCTCTCCTGGTCATATCATGTTAATTTTATTTATGAAAAACTTAGAGTATTATTAGGTAAGTTCTTTCACTTAAAATTCAAAGTTCCTATTAGCACTCTTAAATGTTTATATGTGTCACTTGTAGATTCAATACTGAGTTATGCTCTTGACAGCTATGGGCTCACAACTAAGACCAATATCGATAAATTAGAGAATATGCAGATTAGATTTTTAAAATTACTTGTCAGCCATAAAACTAAACTCAAATGTAAAGGTACTACAGACTTCTTTTCAAAATTTGCAATATTTTACCGGTCAGTTTAAAACATAAATACTTACTTGCGGTCAATAACCATAGTTACCAAGAGCCTAACTCAGCTGATTCCTTAACACCAGTTAAACATACATACATCACAAAGGCTGTGACTTCAGGTAAACTATCCGTTCCTAGAATTAATAATTACTACGGGGATAGAACCCTTAGGAAAAGAATTCCATACTTACTTAATAGTTTGCCTGAAGCCATAAGACGTGAAAATAATAAGCCTAAATTTAAAACTATGTTAAAAAAACACTACCATAATAATATATTGTAATAATTTAAACATTAAGTACATACAAATTAAGTTAATAACTAGAGACTGATGACCCCGCAGTCAAACTCACTGATGAGTTTTGCGGGGCTATGCCTATCTTTAAGAATATCTTGTATTTTATTAAATAAATAATAATAATAATAATAATTCATATATTTTTCCGTGCTACGGGCTACGGCGTAGCAAAAAGGCTACGGCGTCCTAATATACAGTTTAAATAATATCAGTTACTTAAAAATAAACAAAATTCACTAACTAGTTAGTATGATAACTAATATGACGTATTGAAAACATATATATCAACCACCCACAAATATAAAAAAAATCAAAATTAAAATAAATCATCTACACCTATTTTGACGACAACTTGGCAATGTATTAAATATAATACACATGTACTTTTATGAGTTCTTGGCAATGTATCAAATATGATACGTAACAGTTTTATGCAAATATTTTATGTGTTAAATGTTTTTAAATGGGACCACTATGTGAATCCTAATACACTAACAGATAGTAAGTGCATTAAAATGTAGATTATGCAAAAATATATACTAATCTAAGAAATAAGTGCAAAACTTACAGTACTAAACAAGATCTGTTGTTTCCGCGGCGCTATGTTGATAATTACTAATTAATTTACAATGACACTTGTATGTATTATTTTTTGCTATAATAAAGGAGGGTAGATCGACATATCTATAGCAGAATTATTTTGTTAAGTAATAAAGTGAACCTGCTAGATTTTTTTATGTTCCATGTATCACGGGTGTTACAACGCCAAGATAAGGGTTAAGGTTTTTCGGCGGACACTTTTTGGTACATGGAGATTGTATTCCCTACCTCTACCTTCCTAGGTATGGAAGAATGCCGATTTATTTTTGTTACATTAAACATTCCAATTCAAATGTAATTGCATCAACATAGGCTACGTTTCTAGAAGGTTCCGCGTCGTCCTCGCAGCTTAACCCGAAAGCCACACGAACTCGTCTTGTTAATTTTGTGCGCAAACAGTTTGAAGTGACGTCGTAAATTGAACAATCTGCCTATTGTTGTTTTATTCAAATTGTGAATTGCGGCCTATTCAAGCCTTATGTGGTTAGGTGATGAAGCGTTATGTTGATTAGAATAATGAATGCTAATGAGTTTTGCTTGGTAAGTGTGTCGTTTAATTTTAATCAGGAACGTGCATGTTTGCATTCACGTTGTTTTGCAAGCGCGTTTTCATTAGGTTCCTTTATGTCCACTTTAATGCAGCACATATATATTTGTAGTGAAAAAAAGGCAAGGTACTCGATGAGATAGATGTAGATACAAGTTATTAGCTAGGGCGAGCTATAATCTCGTCCCAAAAACAAAAAAAAGAACATGATAATTACCTACATTCAGTGAAAGTATCATATAACTAATATTATGTAGACGCACGTACGATTCATGGCTTTCAGCTGTCAACCATCGCTTTTGCTAGACAGTAAGACTTATGTTGCCCTTGTCTATGTGACAGCGAGATAATGACAACGTCCGTCTTCAATCGAGCGTTGCTAAAAAGTGACAGGTGCTTTAGATCGGATAATAAAATTCTACGCACGACACGCATGACACGCCTCCATCATACCTTCTCTGTAATCACTTTATCTTAGTTAACTAAAAAACTAAATGAATAGGCAATTAGTTAAATTTAAATATTAACTGTCCACTCAACAGAAGTTCATTCAACGTCTCTGCACAGATATTAAAATGCATAGTATTGAAAAGGCGCTGTATAATTCGCGAGTTTCAGTCGCCGTAAGTTTCCCAGACACCTCCAACGTCCGGTTATCAGTTTCCCTAAATCTCTTTCATCGAGTTGAGCACGACGAATTTACTGCTCATAGGCGTACGGGGCCAATTTCTTTCCAGGCACACTTTATATAAACTCAGTGAGTTCTGGTTCCGTCGGGTCTATGAGATTTGTGATAATGTTCGTAAAGAAAAACTGCTAAGCACTTTTAACACTGCTTTATTCCAGTAAGGTACAGGGGGCCGATTTTTTGAAATTCGACCGAACGATTTCGTGCATTTCGTTCAATAATATCTCCACTACTAGGCATTTAAATTCTACTAATAGAATTGAAAACGAGTGGTCAATACCACTTAGATTCCCAATTTCTATAGCTCGTATTTCAAAAATTAGCATTTGGGCGTTTTCCACCGATTTTCGAGTGACGAAATCGAACGATCGAAATTCAAAAATCGGCCCCCTGTAGTGAATCTTTAAGATTTAAAACACGAATATAGTTAACCATATGTTGATGCGCGACTTAAATGAAAACAAGTCAGAAATGCGTTACCAAATGTAACCGTTCGGATTTATACTACACAAGAATTGCTGCAAAAATCGGGTCAGCAACATCAATTTCGACATTTATGGCAGCAATGCAGTCAGCAGGAATGTCGTGCTGCAATACTGCTGCAGTATTATTACTGTAGCCCTTACTTATCCAAATATTGGCTTCCATGAGATAAAAATAATTCGCACATTGAAGATAAACACAAAATATAAACACGATTCGAATCGCAAATATTTGCTTTGGCATTTGACAATTTAGCGTGGCATACTCCAAATAACAGCATGCGTGGACTAATAGGAACGTTTGTCTGCTTTATTAAGCATTAGTTGTTTAAGTGGCTTTTGTTGCGCCTATAACAGTACAGTGCACAGTGTTTAATTTTGTAGCAGTTAGCACCATTACGGGTTACTTACATTGTATGTGTAAGTTTAATTAGTTTTTTATCGCCTACATTTTTAAAATCAAAATCAAAATCAAAAATATACTTTATTCATGTAGGCCTAGCAACAAGCTCTTATGAATCGTAATTAATCTTAATCTAATTATCAGAGCAATTTATTGATGTTAATATTATTCCATAATAAAATTGGATTATTATACATATCAAATTTAACACTAAGAATTTCACAAAAGGATCGTCAAACATTAAAAAGATTGTATAAAAAAATACTAGTCTAGAATTTCTAGAATAAAATCTAAATGTCAAAAAAAAAAAGCATAAGTAACAAAAGAAGTAGATAGTATTACATCGGAATATCCATTTCCTCATCAATAATCAAATATACCTAATAAATAAATAATCATTTCGAATAACAATTAATCCCACGTTGTAATATCATTCATGTAGTCTTGTGTGGTATAATAAGCTTTAGAAATAAGTTTACGCTTTACATAATTCTTAAATTTACTAATAGATAATTCAGTAATATGGTTTGGAAGTTTATTATAAAATCTTACACAATTACCCATGAATGATTTTTTAATTTTATGGAGCTGAGTGAAGGGCACTGCGAGCTTATGTTTATTTCTAGTATTAATATTATGAATTTCACAATTTTTCCTAAAATTTACAATATTTTTATGTACATACAGAATATTCTCATAAATGTATTGACAGTGCACTGTCCTTATGTCAATTTCCTTAAATTTATCTCTAAGTGAGTCTCTATGGTTCATTTTGTATATTGGTCGAATAGCCCGCTTCTGCAGAACAAAAATGGTATTTATCTCTGAAGCACCGCCCCACAGTAAAATACCATATGCCATAATGCTATGGAAGTAACTAAAATATACTAATCGAGCTGTTTTCACGTCAGTTAACTGACGGATTTTGCTCACTGCAAAAGCTGCAGAGCTCAGTCTATTCGAAAGAGTAGCAATATGGGGACCCCACTGGAGTTTAGAATCTAAAGTTATACCAAGAAAAACTGTACTATCAACTAATTCCAATTCCTCATCCTTCACAATGACACTTGTTTGCACATGCCTTACGTTACTACTAGTGACAAACTTAATACATTTAGTCTTTTTCTCATTTAACAATAAATTATTAACATTGAACCAATTTACTACTTTTGAAATGGCACTGTTTACATCATTGTAAGCTTGTTGCTGTCGTTTGACTTTGAAAATAAGTGAGGTGTCGTCTGCAAACAATACTATATCATGGTGGGTCTTAACAAGGAATGGCAAGTCATTTATGTAGATAAGGAACAGGAAAGGCCCCAATATTGACCCCTGTGGTACACCCATAGAGACCAATGACCCAGGTGATCGCTGTCCATTCACATCGACCCTTTGTATTCTACCATTTAAGTAGGACTTAAGTAAATTCAGTGCCGATCCTCTTACTTCGTAATAATGAAGTTTCCTGATTAATGTTTCATGACAAACACAGTCGAAGGCCTTAGATAAATCACAGAAGACACCTAAAGCATCTCGTGACTCCTCCCAGGCATCGAAAATATGCTTAATTAGCTCAACACCGGCATCGGTTGTTGAGCGACCCCGTGTAAAACCAAACTGCTTATTATGCATCAAATTATTAACGTTAAAATGTCGTACTAATTGAGAAAGAACTAATTTTTCAAAAATCTTGCTAAATGTTGGTAGCACAGATATCGGTCTAAAGTTAGTGGGGTCAGAGCTGCTACCAGATTTAAATAAAGGAATTACTTTACTATGTTTCATTAGATCAGGAAACTCGCCGCAATCAACACTGTTGTTAAATATAACTACCAAGTCAGGCGCTACAATTTCTACTAAGAATTTGACAGCATGGACAGAGACTCCCCAGAGGTCATTAGTTTTTTTGACATTAATTGATTTAAACGCCTTTATTACATCTGAGGTACAAACATGTTCAAAATGAAGGTCTCCACAACACTCTGGAGCGTTATGTTTTAATAATGTAACAGCAGATGAGGGTGATGAATTTAAATCCTTAGTTGTGGATACTGGTACCTCGGTGAAAAAATTTTCAAATTCTGTAGCTACTTCTAAATTGGAATCTATAATTTTGTTATCAATGTTTAGTTTGAGCTCTTTAATTGTGTGTTTAGAGCGACCAGTCTCCACATTTATAACTTTCCAGGTTGCTTTAACAATGTCGGAACTACTTTTTATTTTTTGACTTAGATAATTTCGCTTAGCTATATGACAATCTACTTTAAACTTCTTCGAATACTCCTTCACATGTTCTTTAAATTCATCACTCTGATTAAACCGCCGTTCCTCATATAAGGCATACAGTTCACGTCTTCTTTGATGTAAGTCCGCAGTAGCCCACTCACTAAAAACTGATGCACCACTAACTACGACGGATTTTGAGGTGAATATCGCATTATAATGATCCATAAAAGTGTGAAAGAATGAATTATACATACTATTAGGACTCATATCGGAAGACAAAAAGGGTAGCGCCTGAACTAAACTTAGCTTCATTCTTTCCACGCGGTCCGAGGTTACTGGTACAAAAGTTATTTGTTTTCTCATGGTATTTTTCCTTAATGCCTCAAATACCATTAATTGACCTAAGTGGTCTGATTCTAAATTGCTGATAACTTTTTTAGCAATAGGAAAAATATCTGTGAAAATATTATCTATACAGGTTGCACTAGTAGCAGTCACTCTGGTGGGCTCCATAAACATGTGGTTGAGATTACAAGATTTAAAAAGATTCAATAATCTACAAGACATTGTTGAATTTTCCATAATATTTACATTAAAGTCGCCGCATATAAGCAATTTCTTACTAGAAGATGATATTTGTGACGTTATCTATGAAAAGGGACCTTATTGTCGATGGCGCTTACGCCATTATTAACGATGCTCCGATATAAATACAATGCCGTGGGACGCTGTGCGGCGTAAGCGCCATCGACAATAAGGTCCCTTTTCATAGATAATGCCCCATTTTAAGTAGGGCAGATTCCATTATGTTTTCAAATAATTCAAAATTACTTAATGGCGGCCTATACACACAGACAACAATAAATTGCTCTAATTCTACTGCACTTAGTTCTATAGTCCGTTCAACAGACATGGATACAATGTCCTTACGTTCCTTAAATTTTAACTGACTATTTAATATAATTAATGACCCACCATGTATGGAACTAAGTCTGGTGAACGAACTTCCCGCCTGGTGATTATTAAATTGGGGCATTAATTCATTATTATTTAACCAATGTTCAGTAAGACATAAAATATCAATATTAAAATCATTCAAAAAAAGTTCTATCTGTAAATTTTTTCCTCTAATACATTGAATATTTTGATGCACCAGGTGGATATACTTTCCATGTTTGCAGTATTTTTCATTATATTTATTTAAAACTAAATTGCCAGAGACAGAATCTTTTGTCTTAACAGCTAGTTTAAATCTATTAAATCATTGGTTATGACTGGAACCAATTCCATGTTCATACTGGGCTGCTCAATAGGAGCAGAATTGTCTGCCAAATTCTTGGCAGAAATGTCAAGTAAATATGATAGCGATAAAGCTATTTGTCTTTTGTAATAATTTGAAAGGCAACACTTGCCTTTAGTCAAAAACACCATAGGCATATGGTATTTACTAACAAAATTGTTAGTGTCAATTATGCTAAACTTACTACTATATGTACTTACAAAGATTATATAGAGATATATTTAACTTATGTCTAGTGGTATTTTCTGCCTCTGACATTTGCTCACAATAGGGGAATGTGAAAAAAAAAAAATTCTCTCGTTTGTCACGGCTTTTTACCACGGCTCATGGGAGCCTAAAGTCCGTTTGGCAAATAGTCCCAAAAATTGGCATAGCCACTAGTTTTTACTAAATCGGCTGATTTTCCAACCCAGAAAGGAAGTTCCGAAGGAGTCCGATTCCCTCACGATTTTTTCCTTTACCGAAAAGCAACTGGTACCTAAATATAAAAAAAAAGTCGCGCGCTCTTACCGCTCCGCTAGCAGCGCTTATTTTATTAGCATAAATTGATATTTATATTGTTTATATTACGTAAAAAACTTAGTATAATAAAATATTTAAGTCGTTTTTTAGGGTTCCGTACCCAAAGGGTAAAAACGGGACCCTATTACTAAGACTCCGCTGTCCGTCTGTCCGTCCGTCTGTCACCAGGCTGTATCTCATGAACCGCGATAGCTAGGCAGTTGAAATTTTCACAGATGATGTATTTCTGTTGCCGCTATAACAACAAATACTAAAAACTACTTAACCCTCGGTGGGCGAGTCCGACTCGCACTTGTTCGGTTTTATTAATATCTACAAGCCTTTATTATTATAGAACACAAGCCCGTGTGAAAAACTAAATGGAACGGAACTCTAAGATAAAATAACAATGTTCCACTATGCATAAAATCTGAGGATGATTTATACTAAAGAATTAATTATAACATCATCTGAATAAACGACTAGCTGTTCTTAGTCAGAAGTCAACAAAGTTTGGATCCGCGTATTTAATACTGCCGTATTCGAACTTCAAGGTATTCACAAGAGACGACACGTACTAGATCCATTCTAGATACATTATAGTTTAGATATCAACTAGTTCTCTTTTGCAGCGCAATTCGGGCAACCAATGTCACTTTTACATTAGATAGAGTAAGATATCTATTAGATGTGAATTGGATCTCTAAGTCATATCCTGTGGAAATCGTACAACAGTATCTCCAGAATCGCGCAAATGTCAAATTTGACAGTTAGATCTTAAACACATCGTTATCGTATCTTGGTGATGTCTAAAAAATGTCTAATAGATGTCTATTTCAAAATCCGAATCGGGCCCATAGTGTGATCAAGAGAATTCATCACAAAGTGCAGAAATTATGCAAATGAGAGTTAAACTTTAGTATCGCGGCAATTAATCAGCACGACGACGCAAACAATACTAACTTCGAAAGTTTCTGTTAAAGGAATCGCGAGAGTAAAATGTTAGGGAATGACTTTTGTGTTTTAATTTATTTTTGTGACAAATTGAGCAAGGCTACTTTATACCACGGATCGAGTGCTTGGGCATTATAAAACTTGCATTATTATACGCCTAGTAACACCCAACAAAGTAGTAGTAGTAGTAGTCGCTCTCGCATTGGCCTTAATAGCCATTTGCGGAAGTGCCGCACTCTTATGAACTGTTTAAACCATCATCTTATTGATGTTACAGGCCAATGATGAACAATGGAGTTTATAGAGTCTGTGCGGAAGGAGAAGAGTCGTAGAAAGCATGGGGCCCAATACAGAATAGAATAAGAATAAGAATAAGCAGTATTCTGACGTGGAGTACGAATTTCAGCATCAAAGTAAATCAGACTACGCAACTAGACTAGACTACGCTATGAATCAAATGTAGGTATCTACCTACATATAGAGACATATCATATTTGTGTTTATAATAGTACATACCATTCTATAATAAGTTAACAAATATGATGTCTCTATAATGTAAGGTAAGTGAAGCATAGAAAGCCCACCTTAATTTATATTTAAATATTTTTTTTAAATTTTATATTGGTTTAATACATGGTATAATAATATACTCCGCCTGGTACTCCATTCCGAGATTCGCGTATGACCTAACTGACACGCGCCTACGTCATCATGCTGTTTACAGGTTCTCAAACTTTGAAATGTGGGAGAATTTTAACCAACGGTGAAAATTATTTTAACGGCATTAATTTTAAGTTATTCATGTAGAAACATAGTAAAATAAAACAAATCTAATGTATTAAATTAAACTTTATTTATCTATACAAGACAAACGTTTAAAAAACTAATTCACAGTTACACATTAATTACCAAGCTTACGACGTGAAAAGTTTGGAAAACACTGCGACTGCTGACACTGAGCGAGAAGGAAATAACAATTAACACGCGTTCGACAAGGATGACGGTCAGGGCATGAAGTTATCTAGATCCGAATTGTCAAATGTGCATAGCGCTATCCTGTGTTGCCAGTAGTATAAACAGAATTACCCGAAAGTCTGAAATTTCTTTCGTGAATCGGAAGATATTGCTAACGAGTAATTAAAAATGACGTGTTATTGTAAAATTTAAGCTAAAATACATATAAATGAAAATTATAAAATTATAAAGAAATATTTTAACTTATTAACCATAGGTATAATGTACCCATGTAACATGTTATGTTGAAATAAAGTGGCAATGTTATTGTGACGTAGGCCCGTGTCACTCTGGGAATGGAAGACCATGTTTTATTAGACCATGGGTTTAATATTTATTTTCTAATTTGGATATTTTGTAAAACTCTCTCAATATAGGTTTCTTATTTGTTTAAGTTTTATTATAAGTTTTATAAAGGTACTGTTTTGGGCCTTGTTTTGTACTAATCATGTTAAAGCTTGCATTGCTAGCTAAAATCACCATGGCACGTTCTCCCAAACCACTAACTGCCACAGTTCCTCGTCTATACATATTAATATCTTGTTTACTAAATCCTCTCCACGAACATAACAGCTATCTTAATGCCAGAGTAAACTGGAAGAGGAACCATTACGGCATTATACCAAATTTCAGACCAAAACGGCGTAACCGCAGTGTTATTTTATATTCTAGTAAGACATTTTAGTAAGTAATTTTATTATTCTCATCGCCTTAGACCGCAAATTAGAGTTAGTCTCCTATGTAAGTGAGATACGTGGTTCCATGTAGTTTTATACACCGTGTTCAGGGTTCCGTACTGTAAAAAATGGGAAGAAAACCCTTGCGACTCTGTCCGTCTGTCTGTCTGTCACATAGTTAACCTAGTTTGTTAGTTGGCCATTAAACCTTCGAATTGAATACCGCTTAGGATTGACCGTTAACTAGTTAATCAACGATTAATCGATTTTTCTTCTACGATTACTTAGTCATTAAGGTCACAACAGGTAAATTTAATAGAGACAGGCGGATAGACCATTCCTAGGGAATAAGTGAACAATGCAATCATCAATCTGGATTAAAGCTTAAGGGGCCCACTGATTAACAGTCCGCCGCACGGTATCGGCCTGTCAGTTGTTCGGAACTGTCAAAATTTTGTTCTAACTGACAGGCCGATACCGTCCGGCGGACTGTTAATCAGTGGGCCCCTTTAAAGCGATGGACGGCATAAACATGCTAAATACTGTATTCAACGTCAACTGCATGTCTTTTCAATATTTTTGTCACTAATCTCCTAAAACTACTGAAGCCGTCTTCTAAGGTCTCTGCCCACTACACCGTATCATACCATGACCGTAGTACTGATGTGAACGTATCAGGCACGGAATGTAACGCAATACGGACTACTATGCCCACTACACCGTGTCCACATTATTTCATATCCGTACATAACGGATTTAGTGCCCTTATTAACCGCGTATCAAAATTACATTTAATTATATTCTACTAAAATTAACATTAAAATTTAAAAAATTCCCTATGCACACCGTTTCGCCACCTGCACGCACCGTTCTGGCAACGTTGCGTGCCGTGACCGGAGCGTTTCGGCACCGGCAAAATATCCTCGCCGACAATTTTTGACGGTCCGTGCATGGCACGCGACGGATATGGTCGGTGACGGAACGGGCTAGTGGGCCTAGTCTCATACTTTTTAATACAAAGAATATTTTTTTGCCTGACACGTTCCTACTACGGTCATGGTATGATACGGTGTAGTGAGCAGAGACCTTTAATGCTCAGGGCAGGTAAAAATGGTGACGGTTTATCAAGGTTCTTTGCAAGTCTGGAGTAAAAAAAAAACAAAAACATGGATCGCGAAGCCTTTACTGAGCCAAATACTCGTATCGACTTGGTGGCTGCTGTGAGAATAACTGCCGTGGAATGTACAGGTTAACGCACAAAGGATGCAATAATGCGTTGAATGCAGGCTAAATCGCTTGGAAACTGGCGCAAGGAGCGGTATATTTAGATGACGGTGTTTTTAGACGTGTTTACAACAAGCGGATGCCTTGTATGGGATCTAGGTCATGCACGGAATTAGGTACTTACGGCACTTATACTTGAGAGGAATCCAGAAAAGGGAGTTTTAACACCTGGTTCTCGTACTAATTAGTTACTTGTTCTAAATTTTATGAAACACTTGTTTTTTGCGGCAAAATACATTCTTATGTAGCTACATAATTACTGCATCTGCGAAAAAAGTAAAAAAATGTATAAGGAAAAGGAAGGAAAAGGTTTAATTAAATTCCCCAATTTGCTGTCGTTTCGTCACCCAAGAAAAGAGGACTGTAGGCATCCATCAGTGAAATGGATGTAAAAAATCCTGTTAATAATTTAAACCAGATTATTGTACGATAGTTACTCTAAGCTACCCGACCGCAAAATAAGGGTAAACTAATTTATTTTTGTAAACATGTTTATCGGAAAACAGATCTCAGAATAAACACAAGAGAAAAAATATCAAAGAAAAATAAAAAATAAATCTAATAACTAAGACATATTTTATGATAACGAATAAATAACAAATCTAATAAAACCTAATCAACTGAAACTATAATAAAATACAAAAAGATGTCTGAATTGTCTAATAAGCTTAGACCTAGCTCTGAGCACTATATACAGATAGTTGCAAACATATTTATGTTACTAACAGACAGTAACATCGATCGTGTAGGTATGTCGCGTTCGCATGAAGCATCTCGTTGATGTATGTTCCATCAACACATAAAAATATAAACTGAAAGTGTTTATTCGTGAAAATTAGTCAAAAGAATCTTTCTTTTTTTTTTCTTTTTTAGAAGAAGTCTTGCTCAGCACAGGGAGGACTGGAAAGGGAGAGGGGAGGCCTTTGCCCAGCAGTGGGACACACACATGGGCTAGTAAAAAAAAAAAAAAGAAGTCTTTATGGAAAGGTCAAAATATAGTGCAGAAAAACTAAACATCATAAAGTTAATTTTTTGCGCGCAACTTTACATACCTAGTCGGGTCGGGTAGTTACTGCACTTAATTGAATGAGACGCTTCGTTTGGCAGCAAATTCGTTCCTAACGAGATGTTTCAGTGAAACTACCTCTACAAAGTTTAAATAGAACAGGGGCGACATACTGAAGTACATATACATGAAGTATGCTGTGCTATGCAATATGCTATCGGCCGTATTCGAGCAATGCTTATAAGTTGTCACTGCGATACGATACCGATCTGTCAGTGTCAAAACTGACAAATCTTCAACAAAAAACATTTTTGACACTGCATCGGTATCGTATCGCAGTGTTCAAATATTCGTGTTTAGATTAAATATTTAAATAAACAGTTCGAATATGGCCGTATAATAATTATGTATGTACAGTCAGCTGCCGAGATAGTTGAATAGAACGTTCAATCCGCCACCCATGTTATCAAGGAAATAGACAGCGTCTGCGTCAATGCCACAGCAGCAGTTAAGGTAACATTTCATTTCAGACCGCAGCTGCACTACTGCTCCGACACTACTGCAGTGGCCCGGCCTGAAAGCGTCGGTGTTGTTGTCATTTACGCAGCTTATGTATGAATAGATAATGTAATATCTATGTTTTATAATATCATTCTGCATTCTTATCATACTGCTTCTTCAGATAATAACAACACAAAATGTTCTTTAGAACTACAAAACACTCGCAAAGTTCTGCTGTGAATAATGAAACTGCAATTCACGTGTAAAGTTCTTAAATTTATCGTATGTGTGTTGAATGAGTAGGTTCAGTAAACTTACAATGTTGTATTTACAAAATTATTACTTAAAAAAACCTACATACCTACATATATATATTATTGAAATAGAAAATATTTATTTCAGATTTGCATCCATATTTGTTAGTATAACTTAGGAACTAATGTTAATTTTTACACCCAGTATATGTACATACATTAAACTATAACCTAATCTATTTTCTAAATTTAAGAAAGCCTATAACTTGGCGAATCCAATGCGCCAGTATAGGATTCTCAGGCCTTTCTGCAATGACATCCAGAATGCTGTTGGTACTGCTCCTAAGCCGACCTATCATCGAGACGATTCTCTTTCGCATAACCGCATGGAAATCGTCTGTATGGGCCTCGGCGAACATGCGCGATGCGATACACCATGTGGGCAGCCCCAACAACATTCTGAGTGCATTATTATATTATGCAATAAATAATATTTTTATGCTTATCGGACAACTAGACAACTTAAAATCTAGTCCAACTTATCTTCTCTATGTATTTTAGCTCTATTATGAAAGTAGTTGAGAGAATGGATGAAGATCGGAACGAGAAAAGAGCATACCTGGGCCGCCCAGCAGGAAGACGTCCTATCGGACACCCCAGGTATTGCTGGTGTGACATGGTGGAGGCGGACCTGCGCGAACTTCGAGTCAACGAGGTCGCACAGGACCGAGAAAAGTGGCGCCGTCTTGTGTCGGAGGCCAAGTCTCATTTTGGGTCGCTGAGCCAACGGAGTAAGTAAGTTATGAAAGTATTAAAATCTGGTTTGAATTGAAATTCTATTAGTAACCACAGTAAAGTTTTAGGAATACCTACCTACTAATTTCACAATAAATCTCTCGTTACGGTGGTCATCATTATCTTACATTAAACAATACACTTAGTAGGTAGTCTGCTGCAATGACTTTTGAAGCCCTTGAGAGAAGTTTTCAGACGGGTGAAATATATCCGAAGCTAATCAGGGCGCCTATTAGCCAAAGCAAAGCCAAAATGACAATCGTTAAAAGAAAACGCTAATCGAAACTTAAATAATGTGGAAATAGTTAGTTTCGTTTGGCGTTTGTTAATGTAGGTACAATTGTCATCTTGGCTACGCTCCCAGGTACACAGGTCCAATCGTACTTACCTATTTATTGTAGCATATGTTTGAACGGTGGTTTCCATTTTCAATTCATCTAATCGTAAACACCGCATAAGTAGGTAGCAAGACCTTGTCACATCAAAGCAAACCCATATCAGATTTAGATTCAAAGACCGACAGGCTAACTTGCCTTTAAATAACATCCCGGGCACACAAAAGCGTACTTTTTGTGTCGAGAACATATTTGAGGTAGGATTGAAATCCTAGATATTTCACTAAATCCCGAATGGTCGCTTTTCCAAAACTTTTCTGAAGGACAGCAGACTACGTTACATGCCTGACCTAAATAAAATCCTAGAAGGTTTTGTAACTATGCCTTCGGACTATTGAAGGCATTTTGTAGAAACTCGTTACGTCCGTTGCTTTTTTCAATCTTTTTCAGAATAATGATAATGTTTCTTCATTCCGTTACATTTTTAAATAACCGACTTCAAAAAAGGAGGATGTTTACTTTAGAGAACTCCTTAAATCTTATTGGAATGCATATAATTGCATTTTTTGTAGTGGCACCGACTTCAAACCTATCAGTTTCTAGCGCATATTAAAGGGATAATATATTATTTTATTTAATCCCTTTTGGGGTCGGGTTTTCTTTTTTTTAAAGGTTAGTTTTTCAAACATGAAGGTACAAAAAAATTATTTAAAAAAAAATTTCTACATAATATATCACAATATCAAGATGAGAATTCTGAATTTGGCTAAGATATAACAGACCATATCTTGAACGCCTAAGACACATATTTTCTTAAGAACCAGATCCTATAAAAAATAAATTTTCCTGAAAACTTATATGACTTTAACTCGATAAAAATAAAACGAGACTTTAACCCTCTCTGCTGGGTCTGCCTGCGACCAAGAACGTATCACGTTCAAAACGTCAGGACAAATAACAAAAGTAAGTGGACGCGATAAAGTTCCGTTTCAGTTTTAAATATTTAAATCTCGTTTTAAGCTACAACATACGCCTTTGTAAACATCTAATTTGTATGGAATAAATGTACAGCCGTCACACAAAACACAACGGAACACCAACTGAAAGGCTTAAATTACACCCGCTAAAGCTTTTGGATTGCCTACTTTAGGTGCGGCACATGGTCGTGGCGACCGCCTGATAAGTAACTACTACATTAAATTTCAGTGTCCCTAGTGTTTTCATTCGATAGCGTGACGTGATGTACGTTATACGCGTTTGCGTTAAGTGTCATTTTGTATGGGATGCTGAGTTTCCGAACGTCCCTCTTGACGCGCTGTTCAAAATCCCATACATTAATAAGACTTATAGCAAACGCGTACGTCCGTCACGCTATCGAATGAAATTTACACTACTGGAGTGGGTTCTGTACGGTTACCATCAGTTTCTCACTGACATAAACGCCGTCGAGAACGTAATTTACTTTCTATACATCTCGCTCGCACTCGCATATTAGTGCAAACGGGATGTATAGAAAGTAAATTACGTTCTCGGCGGCGTTTATGTCAGTATACACATTATAGTACCTACTCCATTCTACACATATATCTAATGTATGGCTAATATATAATTCTTCTTCTTCAATAAAAGTAGCTACTTATGACATTATTTTTTTCTTTATTTATTTGAATTCTTAGGCTAGGTGATTTATAATATGAATATAAAAGTAAAATATAAAAACACGAAATAATAAAAAATACATATAAACACATTATAAAAAACCTAACCTAGGGTGCCGCCGGCAGCAGGGCTTGGCCCAAGATGCCGGTGGTCAGGGCCGCAGAGTGAGGAACCGACGTACTATACGCGCCGTGTCCAAAATTACTGCCTTCTGCATCTGACCCTTGATCCATCCACCCAGCGAGAGTCTCTCTAGGTGTTGGTCGAGACTCTTCGCTATGAGACCGTTCGCTGACACGACTATCGGAACAATGATCGTCGAGTCAACATCCCACATGGATGGCGGTAATCTCGTGAGCTAAGTCTAGGTACTTGCTGGACTTTGTAGGCAAGCGTTCAACATTTTGAATTCCGCTGACTGTAATCTCGATGATTTAAGTACCAGGCTTAGCACAGGAGCGCCACAAGAGTATCTATGACATTAAATTATTATTACATTGCTGAATAAACCTTCCCCCATTTTGAAGGGTGACAAAAACAACCTGACATTTGTCAGACAATTGTACCGACCCTGTAACACATCCATTTGAATTACGTAACCGAGTGCTAAGCCGCAGGGACCTAGAAGTAGCGTGCACTAAATTAAGAGCACAAGAGGCGAAATTAAAATCCGCGGTTGCCTACTACGAGTGCACCCGCCGCTAATAAACTTATGCGAATCCCAACGAATAATTTTTGTGTAAAAAAGATATGCGGTAAAAATTCACACGAGTCTGTTAGCGTCTAAAAGGAACATTGTAACGCCAGGTGTAATTGGAGGACTCGGTTTTCAGTTTTTCATTTAGTTTTCGCGCGCACAATTTTTTTGCAGTTTAGACTTTTGCATCTAAATCACGTTGTGAGTCTGAATTCAGGGCTAAACAAGAGTTTTCCATTTAACACACATGCAGACGAATTGCAGCATCATGTACGAGTATAGCCAACGGATATTGGCTGGCGTGAGAGGAAATAAGACTTGTCAGATGGAGCATGACATTGCTGCCACAGGTCCGGAGGTGACAGGTAAAGATTTCACAGTTCGAACCGGTGCTTTAACCATTGATACGACTTAAAGCAAACGTCATTTTTATTAGGTTCAAAAAGAATTTAATGAATCTTTCAATTCGACGGTATTTAATGCCCCGTATTATAATTAGCGAAATGGAGAGCTTAAACGATTATTTTGGAGTCTCATCATTCCTCTGTCTTCAGGTACCTACCTACTTACTAAGTGGATATTCTTTTCGTGACCACAGCTGGTGCAACTCAGCTGAAACGTCGGGATTAAAGGTAAAACACAATGAAATTATATCGCGGTAGACCCGTTTGTGTAATTAAATATGTGTACAAAACGCGAGAGTTTAAAGTGTTATAAGTGGATTTATTAACGAAAGTATTAATATACCCATTTATTTAAGATTAAAATGAGAAAACATTATGTAAGTTTGAGAGCTCGATCGTTTTAAAACTCGCGTTCAAACGCTTTGCCTTAGACTGTACAAAATGCTTCAATTAATTTTCAGAGTTAGCTTTGCACTAATCGATTTTCCTGACTTTCTTATTAGTGAAGTTAAACTTTCACTTTGACAATTTCAGCGTTCGTTTTAAACGAGTCTCGATTATTTTTACTTATTACATTTTTTATTGCAGACTAGTGATTTGACCTAAGATGAAGCTCATTGGTCCAATAGGTAACTGACTCTTGGCTATTACTGGACCAATGAGAGAGTAGACTACATCCATAAATATATATAGCTCAAAATCTTCTTCTTTTATGTGTCACAGTTTTCTTCAAGTGATAATATTTTTGGCAAAATGCTTAGGGAAAGTGAATAGGTCACATTTCGAGCAGTTTTTCGCTGAACATACAGTTGGAAAATTCTTTCTTATGGAATCGTTTTATCTCTTAGTACTAGATGCAAGCAAGCATATTCTGCGTCGGCAGACCGTGCCAAATTTCTTATGAAAATAGTTTAGTAGGTAGCCAGTCGCCAAGACAAATTGCTGCTAAACTTTGTACATTACAGGCTGCTATATAGAAGCTGCGACATGGAGACCATTTTCGAAATACTGTACTGCGCTTTCTATATATATTTATTCGCAAATAATGCCGGTCCCGCATTGGCTTATAACTATAGCTACGAGAGAAGTTTTCCCTCGCATACAGACGCTGCATAAATCATCTGTCAAGATGTTAAAGGCATCATGATGGTATATATGACTAGAATCCTGCCTGCGACTTCGTCTGCGTGGGATGATGATGATTATTAGTAAAAACTATCTTACATCCTTTCTCGAATCTCAAACTATCTCTATACCAAATTTCATCTAAACGGTTCACTGGTTTAAGCGTGACAAACAGAGTTACTTACTTTCGCATTTACATCATTATTATTTTAGTAGAGATGATCGGATGATTTACAAAATGCTGCAAAATGTATTTAGTAGCCGCAATTGTGAGAGTTGAACTAAATACGTCTGCTACCCAACATTATGCGGTATAACATGATTTTAGAACATTTGGTTTGACCATCAATTTCCTAAAACAGATGCATGTAGTTTGGCTGTCTAAGCTGATCCTACAATATATAAGACACTGCTTGATGTTATGTATGAGTAGGTAAATAGGAAATTGCGGGACAATGTACGATTTTCTTTGTGTTTAACATCCCTCTGTGTTTTCGAAGCAAAGCCAGAAAAATAAGACCCAATACCTACTACATAATACTAGGTACTAAGCAAGGCTCGGAACCGGTTTTAACTTCATACAAAAAATACCGGTATTCTTTACGTTCTTTTTCGTTCTTTGGTTTATTATTTCATTTTTGGGACAATCTAATTACAAAGTTATTGCCTAAATATATGATTCAGTTCAACGTACAGAGCATAAAATAATTAAAAATATCGGGCTATTTCGAGGTTTCCAAAAAACCGGTCCGGGCCCTGCTTCCAAGTAGCTACGAGCTAGCTTATATGAAACTAAATAAAAATATGGTTATAGAAATTTTTACAACCCCACCTTTTTCAATTCAAGGCGTAGACGGATGCGTGGAATAAAATTTGCGGCGGCGGAGCGTGCTCTTTGAGGCACAGATGCCGAGAAATTTCGTGACTCATAGCTGCAGTTCACTCGCCTAGGTACTAGCCTTCTCACTTACAACGTCCTAACTCTATTGGAATATCATGACGCTTACGACCTTTTTAGTAAAGCAATGCGAGGACGTTCTGGAAATTTATAACAAGATCTTAGCTGCCAGTTCGAACGATGAAATGATGTTCGCTTCTATTTTAAATGCAAGAATTTCGAAATGCGACATGTTCATAGGATTTTATATTCATGCAAAAATTACTTACCTAAGAGATTTTTATACGGGGCTTTCAATCAATCAAATCAAAATCAATCAAATCAATTATTTTCAGGCAACTAAGGCCCATAGATCCCACATACCTTATAAACTAACATTAATAAATATCTTAGTTATTAAAAAATCATTTTCGTGACGCAGTTTTCTGTTGCGGCGTCACCTGCTGCTCTGGTGACCTGAAGGATTCGGCAGATTCCCACGGAATTACCGAAATATCACACCCTTCGGCCAGAGTCCAAGCTTGCGATAGTTTCCAGCAGAGGCACAGCAATGCGGCAGAGCAGACGTTTCCTGCCCAATCCCACTTAGTGCTTAGCGGCCTTAATACCCACATCTACGACACCAGTTTTGGAGCGCAGTTCGGTGTTCCTAGCCCTACCGTTTCTGCGGACTCCAAGTATGCTGCGCTTCATTGCTCGCATCCTTGTGTCGGGTCTTCTGGGCTTCCGTTAATGACCAACTTTGGACGCTATAAAAAAATATATATTAGTATCGGCCTCCAGGTTTGTCAACAGTTGACAGTCGCAAGCTTGGACTCTGGCCGAAGGGTGTGATATTTCGGTAATTCCGTGGGAATCTGCCGAATCCTTCAGGTCACCAGAGCAGCAGGTGACGCCGCAACAGAAAACTGCGTCACGAAAATGATTTTTTAATAACTAAGATATTTATTAATGTTAGTTTATAAGGTATGTGGGATCTATGGGCCTTAGTTGCCTGAAAATAATTGATTTGATTGATTTTGATTTGATTGATTGAAAGCCCCGTATAAAAATCTCTTAGGTAAGTAATTTTTGCATGAATATAAAATCCTATGAACATGTCGCATTTCGAAATTCTTGCATTTAAAATAGAAGCGAACATCATTTCATCGTTCGAACTGGCAGCTAAGATCTTGTTATAAATTTCCAGAACGTCCTCGCATTGCTTTACTAAAAAGGTCGTAAGCGTCATGATATTCCAATAGAGTTAGGACGTTGTAAGTGAGAAGGCTAGTACCTAGGCGAGTGAACTGCAGCTATGAGTCACGACATTTCTCGGCATCTGTGCCTCAAAGAGCACGCTCCGCCGCCGCAAATTTTATTCCACGCATCCGTCTACGCCTTGAATTGAAAAAGGTGGGGTTGTAAAAATTTCTATAACCATATTTTTATTTAGTTTCATATAAGCTAGCTCGTAGCTACTTGGAAGCAGGGCCCGGACCGGTTTTTTGGAAACCTCGAAATAGCCCGATATTTTTAATTATTTTATGCTCTGTACGTTGAACTGAATCATATATTTAGGCAATAACTTTGTAATTAGATTGTCCCAAAAATGAAATAATAAACCAAAGAACGAAAAAGAACGTAAAGAATACCGGTATTTTTTGTATGAAGTTAAAACCGGTTCCGAGCCTTGCTTAGTACCTAGTATTATGTAGTAGGTATTGGGTCTTATTTTTCTGGCTTTGCTTCGAAAACACATAGGGATGTTAAACACAAAGAAAATCGTACATTGTCCCGCAATTTCCTATTTACCTACTCATACATAACATCAAGCAGTGTCTTATATATTGTAGGATCAGCTTAGACAGCCAAACTACATGCATCTGTTTTAGGAAATTGATGGTCAAACCAAATGTTCTAAAATCATGTTATACCGCATAATGTTGGGTAGCAGACGTATTTAGTTCAACTCTCACAATTGCGGCTACTAAATACATTTTGCAGCATTTTGTAAATCATCCGATCATCTCTACTAAAATAATAATGATGTAAATGCGAAAGTAAGTAACTCTGTTTGTCACGCTTAAACCAGTGAACCGTTTAGATGAAATTTGGTATAGAGATAGTTTGAGATTCGAGAAAGGATGTAAGATAGTTTTTACTAATAATCATCATCATCCCACGCAGACGAAGACGCAGGCAGGATTCTAGTCATATATACCATCATGATGCCTTTAACATCTTGACAGATGATTTATGCAGCGTCTGTATGCGAGGGAAAACTTCTCTCGTAGCTATAGTTATAAGCCAATGCGGGACCGGCATTATTTGCGAATAAATATATATAGAAAGCGCAGTACAGTATTTCGAAAATGGTCTCCATGTCGCAGCTTCTATATAGCAGCCTGTAATGTACAAAGTTTAGCAGCAATTTGTCTTGGCGACTGGCTACCTACTAAACTATTTTCATAAGAAATTTGGCACGGTCTGCCGACGCAGAATATGCTTGCTTGCATCTAGTACTAAGAGATAAAACGATTCCATAAGAAAGAATTTTCCAACTGTATGTTCAGCGAAAAACTGCTCGAAATGTGACCTATTCACTTTCCCTAAGCATTTTGCCAAAAATATTATCACTTGAAGAAAACTGTGACACATAAAAGAAGAAGATTTTGAGCTATATATATTTATGGATGTAGTCTACTCTTTCATTGGTCCAGTAATAGCCAAGAGTCAGTTACCTATTGGACCAATGAGCTTCATCTTAGGTCAAATCACTAGTCTGCAATAAAAAATGTAATAAGTAAAAATAATCGAGACTCGTTTAAAACGAACGCTGAAATTGTCAAAGTGAAAGTTTAACTTCACTAATAAGAAAGTCAGGAAAATCGATTAGTGCAAAGCTAACTCTGAAAATTAATTGAAGCATTTTGTACAGTCTAAGGCAAAGCGTTTGAACGCGAGTTTTAAAACGATCGAGCTCTCACGTCAACTGTTGACATGTGAGTCGAGCCAGTGTATACACGGCATATTATCATCAACCCTACTATGCGGTTGTATTAAAAAGTGTCGTAAAGCCGTCTCGACACGATCGAAGCGGAGGTAAATGTGAGTTTAAGTCAACGGCTTAGTTCCAAGCGAAGATAAAGCTCAGGCACACGTTCCTTCTTCAATCTTTTATTTATTGGACCCGCCGCAGTAGGTATGCAAGATTTATTGAGCATTGGATGAAATGCAATACAAAAAAGTACTGAGACAAAATCGCTAAATTGATATCGTTAACATTATATTAAGTTGAGAATACATACACTATCCTAGAAACACAAAGTGTATGTAGTGTATGTACGTAAGTGTGTGTGTGTGTGTGTGTGTGTGTGTGTGTGTGTGTGTGTAGTGTATGTATAAAAAAATAAAAATAAAATAAAATATCTTTATCTGTATGTATGTATGATACATGATCACGTTTCTAGGATAATATCGACACGTTATTAGGTAAATGAACCATTTTTTCCACGCAAATCGTAAATACTTTGAAATTAATGTCTCTTTAAATAATTCTTTTATTTTTTAAACAAAAGACTACGAATTAAAAAGTTGGAATACTAGAAAAACTTAAAAAGGTTTAAAAGTAACTGAGATCCAGATTGTTTGGCTCAAGTACACTTGTTAAATCTGAATTGGACTCCAGGTACCTAAATGTTAAATAATAGGTAAGTAGGTCAAATACATTTAGGTAACTGGAGCGTATGGAGAATATGAGCCTGTGTTTGAACCCACGATCTTTAGTTAGAATTACACAAAATCTACTGCTCGACTACTAGACCGAAATCCTATAAAAGCTCATTATAATTGCTGTATCTCGAATATTCTAACGGTCCTCAGCCCTTACCAGCAACTAGGTAAGTCTCGTACAAAGGCGTTGTAACTACGCCCGCATAGTATTGTTTACCTTTGAAATTGGATATAAGGCTAACATTATACAGGGATACTGGAGGCGAAAATTTAATTATATGTACCACGCTGTACCTGCCCTGACCCGCCTCAGTTTATTTTGTGACCTTTCTTGTAGAACGCTGTTTCGGATAGGTACAGTCAATTTAGAAATCTAATTTCATGCGCCAAGAGGCTACTAAAGATGTATTACTTACATGTTTTTGCAGTCTGCTAATTAGTTTTGGAGGAACTGCAGTTAAAAACAAATGCCCCATGATCCTATGAGTAAAAAAAATATTAACTTTAACACGGGCAGCGGCGTGCATGGAACCGAAACCGAAACGTAGAAACACTGAGAGAATGATGACGCAAATTAACATGGCCCAAAGCGCAACAACAGTGTAGAGGGCTGGGGGTACAGAGGAGTCACTGGAGTGGAGTGGAGTATGTTACGCAGCTCTCACGACTTCACGTTGCACAGCCAGCTAATAAGGCCAGTCCTGACTTTAAAAAAAGGGCCCTAACCCACCAACCTGTCAGATGGCAGAGCTACTCTAAGAGCACACTACTCCCCAACAGTTCGCCAATAGCTGCCCTGCGTTAACCAATTGCAATCTTTAAATCAGCGAATGAAGGTGTGACGACTTCTACGCCGTAAGAGCCTTTTCACACTGGCGCTTTGCGGGAAAAATGCAAGTTCCTTAACAAACAAACTTCAAAAAGATGTATGGATAAATTAGTGTTTTCCTAAACTTGTCAGAGGCACGATAAAAAAGTTAGTAGTAGTAGTTAGAGATTTCGACGTACGTGAGTGACCCGTTTTATTAATATTTAATAAAAAAGTTATTGTGTTCTAGAAGGAATGCAAAAGGCATTCCAAATTTCAATATACGCTTGAAGTCAACGTTGGTGGCATCACGATACTGAAACTGAACAGACATATTGGCAATAAAATGAAGAATGTCACTTAAGAGAAACTTAAAGTTTCCGAGCTAAGAACATTATTAAAGATGTTAACGTAGTTTAAATCTTTACTGCCGGCTTAGGGTGCATCGTGAAGTTTATGATGGTTCCATAAGGTCGCGAATGTTCACGCCAGGGCCAGTAGAAGCAATAAAAGGCACTGAAAGGCTGGGTACGTTTCATGGGGATTTTACGATCGAAACTATATCACTGTTGCGCTGTTGGAGTCAAGCATTATAAAATAGTTAACTATAAACTAAATAACGTAAATAACTTCTTAGTTTACAGCGATTTCCAAATACCTACTGTTCCAGTTTGTGAACCCGGAGAACACAAATGAAAATGAGACGTATTGGCAGTATACTGATTTGTGTGCACCCGTTTTGTTAGACTTGGTTGCTCGATGGCTAAAGTGAAGAAAACTCGGTGTCAAAAGTAAGACAATGCGTCTAGCACCTAAACTAGATATACTGATCATGTGATCATACATCTGACTTGGTATAAGGTATCATACCTTAGAATACCTTTTTTAAATGTTGATGTTGTCCAAATCGACATAATATTTTCCTCTCCTACTGCATTCATGTGCTCAAAGCAAAATTGACAATATATCGACAGAACCATGTCGCTTTCATAGTAATAGCCCTTTCTACATATCTACATCTGTTAAATTCCTACTTGAAATAATTTGGAAAAAAAATGTTTTTTTCCCTCATCTTACAACTGCTATATTACCTTTACAATTTTGTTATTGTCGTATATTTCTATACAAAATTAAACTTAATTAGTATAGTCTTAAACATTGTCGATTTTTCATCTAAATCATTATTATTGTACAAATGGATGAACTTCAGATAATGCTATGACTAGACGAGAACATATTATGCATCGGGGCTCGTAGAATGTAAACAACGAGGTGAACAGTATCCATAAATCGTTGAGTGCATGTTTTTCCAAAACTTTCTCGTTATAAAATATCGCTGTGACAATGCATTACCTATACTTTCAAATTATTTTAAGGAAAGATTGCCACGTTCATAACAAACTGGTTTTGATATTTTTCACCGCATACCACGTACTTATGTATGCTAGCTGGTATAACTGTATTTAAATATACTTACTAATTATGTTAATATAAGGTTCAGCAAATTCGCTCTACGCGGCCGAGGTGCTCAAGACCATCTGAACACACACTCTAAAGCCTTAACAATAGAGGCTTGTTCAGATATTTGTGAGCGCTTAGATATATCTGATGGCGACTGTGTGTGCATCGAGTAACTCTGGGGGATCATCTTTCTTAAAGGACAATGATACGGGCTTATTACATCAAAAATACGATTTATCTTAATAAGTAGCTGTCAACATATTCGCAGAGGATTAATTATATGAAGATAAATAAGGCATTAAGTACCTACGCTTTGACAAAAACATTAACGTTTGCTTTAATATCCTCTCACTGAACGGAATCGGATTTCTTTTTGTAGGCATTCCGCATACGCTTGTGAAAATGATGCTAAAGTAAAAAAAAAAATAACAACAGTGTTTTACCTAGGATAAAATGAATTTATCCAAAGCGTTTGACATGGTGTCCTACGAGCGTTTATGGAGAAAGCTTGAGAGCATTAATTTGCCTCAGGAACTAGTTAACATTTTCAGGCACTGGTACGGACACCAGGTCAACAGTGTCAGATGGGCAGGAGAGATGTCGGAGGAGTAGCTGGAGTGTGGTGGAGGGAGGTCTAACGTCTCCCTCACTCTTCAACTTGTACATGAATGCACTTATTGTCGATCTCAGCAGTCGGCATATCGGTTGTCATGTGGATGGTATTTGCGTAAATAACTTGAGTTATGCAGACGATATGGTCCTGCTGAGCGCGTCAATATATGGCCTTCGCACCTTACTTAAAACCTGTGAGGAGTACGTTAGTGACCACGGTTTAATGTACAATGCCGTTAAAAGTCTAAACGAGTATTGGACGTGTCCCCTATATATCTGAATGGCGTACCTCTGGAAAGAGAACAACAATTTAAATATCTTGGCCATATCGTTCTCAAGGACAATGCTGACATCGAGCGTGAGCGGAGGGCTTTATGTGTTAGAGCTAACATGATCGCCCGGAGGTTTGCAAGGTGTTCCTGGGACGTGAAAGTAACGCTTTTTAGAGCGTGCTGCACGTCTCTGTACACGTGCAGCCTGTGGGCGAACTACACTCAGAAAGCCTACAACACCCTCCGTGTGCAGTTTAACAATGCGTTCAGGGCGCTGATGGGGCTGCCTCGCTACTGCAGAGCGTCGGACATGTTCGCGGAGGCGCGCACGGCGTGTTTCTCCGCGAGCATGCGCGCGCGCGGTGCCGTCTTGGTCCGTAGGGTGCGCGCTAGCCCCAATGCCGTCCTGGCCATGATTGCCGACAGAGTCGACTGCCCCTACATGCGGCATTGTTGCGACCGGCATGGTTGCGACCGGCATGGTTTAAAATAATTTTTGTTGTGCTGTGAGTAGTATTTAGAATAGAGTATGTTAATGTTATTTATTTTGTTTAATGTAATTTTAATTTAATTGTATATTATTGTGGTTATGAGTCCTCGTTACTCGAAATAAATGAATTTTAATTTTTAATTTTAATTTAATAATAAAATACCTTCGAAATTGGAAAAAAAACGGCTTTTTTATCATTTTTAATTTACACATATATAAATTACTTTATATGGATAACTCTTGGATTATTTATCACCATTTTCATACTTCTTTTTAGAGAAACTACTAGAGTCTGTGCGGAAGAGAAGAGTCGTGAAATGTAGGGTAGGGGAGCCCATATATTCTACGACTCTTCTCTTTCCGCACAGACCCTACTAAAGATCTTTAATTTTATCACATTATTACACATTTAGACAAGAATGACATTGTCAATCAGACCTGTAGATAAAAAAAACGATATTTTAACCTCTTTGTGTTAAAAGGACGTAAGTGCCGCGAAGGTACGCCCTATTGCTTGTAAGTTGTAAGTCTTTTTCATATCGTATGAAGGTACGGAACCCTACATTATGCGTCACCCAATAAGCACTTGGAAGATTTTTGGTTATAGAGTTAATTCAGATTAACGGTCAGCAGTGGCCAAAGCCTTGCTACATGACAACCCTAAGGGTAGAATTGTTTTGGGCAAAGTCGTAAAAAGTGATACGCAAATACATTTACGACATTCCCCACTACCATAGTTGCAAAACTAATAGAGATTTTAATAAACTACAAAGCAGTTAATGACCATGGCACTTTTTGCGTGTTAGACCTAACTGGTGATTATTAATTAATATGCTAGGTTTATTGTCAATTAATAATGACCATATAATTAACCTTACATTCGTCATGACATACGTACGTAAAATAATTAATTTTACGTATGCCACTCGGGCACAGTCATTGCGGGCACGGCTTGGGCTTTTAACGGATTTGCGTGAGTCAACCATAAGTAAATAATTAAGGGAAGCACTGCGTCACATGTTGCCCGAAGGAAAACCTTGTAAACCTACCCTAAATAGTTGTCAGCTTCAATTTTGAAATAAAGAAAGAAAGAAGGGAATCAAGCGATAGTTAACTATTCGGAGTTCAGACTTTAACGTTTATTTTACCTACGGCAGGCGTATCTCAATCAGCGATTTCGTCGCGTCGCTACAAATAAATGCGGCCACACCATGCACCAGTGTTGGTGTCTAGCAGTAGTAGTTGCCGCGCACCGCTATGAACGCCTGCTCGCGCTTGCACTTGTATCTCTCGTAATAGACGCGTTTTGTTAGAGAGTGAACCTTCTGTACTATTATTTATTTTGTGCCTACGGTAGCCAAGAAAATTCATTGGAACGATGATGATGAGCATGAGCACTATGGAACCTACTTGACAATGTTTCGGCTGAAATTGAACCTAAGAAAACAAATTTGTGAAATAAACAATTTGACGTGCTCAACTGCTCATAGTGGTACAAGCACAATTTTCCCGTTAGAGTCGAGTGGATGAATCTTTTATTATCCAAAATACACTTGATCCAAATGGCCCTCGCGGGCTCTTGTCACAAAAGGGGACGTTCTGAATGCAAATAAAACGTGCTCCATTCGCTTCGCCGAGCTCTTATCGTGGCTCCATAATTCTATTATTTTCGGTTTAAAAATATTTATATCGATTACCTTTGAGCATAGGTATTTTTACCTATCATCATGTGGAGAAATAAAGCTCACAGAGTCCGTTGGTTGGGCTATCTTGAGAGAATGAATGGAGATCGGAACGTGAAAAGAGCATGCACACCTGGGCCGCAGCAGGAGATAGTGATTTCGATAGAATTATACTTTGTAGAGTTTTGGTCCTGTATTTTTTTCGTGGAACAATTTTCGACCAATGGATAATGGTGTGGTTAACGGAAACGAATGGATAACGAAAGCTCTCGTGTAAAATTCGATGTAAATACAAATCGTAAACTCAAACACTTGTCATCCTTCACAGACAACAATTAATTTACACATGTTATTTCCCATTGTACCGGCATTAGTGCAGCCTTACCGCCACACATTTGTTCATTTTGAACATTCATCAATGTCACGTGGCTACGTAGATAACTAACCTAGTGATGTATGGAGTGAAACCACTGTGAAACAGCCCGATGAGAGTCAGAAAACTTTTAACTAGTGGCTCACTGGGAATTCTATTTACATGATTCTAGCATTCATATTATTGACGCTTAATTTAGATTCTTCTTTGCACACCTTCACACAGTTCACAGTGACTGACTAGTCTACGTTGTATCTTTTTCCTAGCGTTTTTCCTGGCTTATTACCATGGCTCATGAAGCCGGAAGGCTTGGGTCTGCCTGCCATTTGACCTATAAACCCAGAGGGGAAATTTCAATAAGGCCCATCTGATTTGAATTAGTCTCGCTTCCTCATGATCTTTCCCTTCACCGAAAAACGATTGGTAAATATCAAGTGATACGTACATAAGTTCAGAAAAACTCATTGGATTTGCGCATACAAAGACTGACGACGTTGTAAGAACAATTTAAGAAATCAAAGCTTAGTGGATTTAGTAATTTTTCTATCGCTTGTACGAACTACAGACGGCTTTTCATAGCAAGCCTTTCAATTGAAATACAGCAAGTGACTTCAAATTTCGTTGGCAATTTATACCTAGTAGTTCATTTATTTGCCAATCTGACCTTTCCCCGGAATTTCAAACATAACTGCAGTAAAATACGATCTGCGATACTGTAGCCATTAGTACACATGAAAAAGTAACATGCCTCCCACGATATCCAAATAGCATTTACTTGTCCTCACAACACTATAGTATTTTCAATATCAGCTTTATATCTGCAGAACTAAGGTACTAATTGTATTGTAACTAAGGTACTTTGTAGTTATTGATTTGTTACACGGTACAGGATATCATTACATTTTCATGTTTATTCGGTAACCAAATGTTGGTGCATAAATTGATGCCGATGTCAACGTCAGCATGTGGTGACGGTTGATGGCATTTGGTTAATACAAACAAGATAATGCGATGATGATCACTTAGTTTACAGAATGATAACATAGCGTACAGATGGTCCACTTCTATAATACACCGAATTCATCGACTTGACATGAGATCCTTCAGGTATTTCAATAACTACTTCTGTTTTCAAATACGCGTATGCAATTACGGTCTATTTGTTACGATAGTAAAGAGTATAGTAAATATATACGTATGCCACCATATGATTTCATTGTTTTTACCTTAAATTCCGACGTTTTAGCTGAGTTGCACCAATGAAATCATATTGCGGTAGACCCGTTCGTCTAATTAAATATGTGTACAAAACTCAAGAGTTTAAAGTGTTATGTTATAATACATGCGTATAAGTATACTGCTAAGGAGACTACTCAATTAAATATGTATGTCTCAATTGAGTCCATTATTTCAAACGGAATCAATACGTTTGAGCCAAAGTTGCCGATTGCAATTATTTGAAGGCAATGTTGTGTCGAAAATTAATCATTTCACAATCAGAGCCGAAGCGATCAGTGCGCCATGTGGCGTGTTCCAAATTACGACCCAAAGTGGTATTCTGATTTTACAATTTGTTACAATTTTGATATTGTTATGATACGCCCTTGACACAACTCGCAGTCTCACGCGAACCAATAAGTGCGAGTTATCGTGTCCCATCAATATCAAAACCTTAATAGATTTTGAAATGACATACCGCTCCGGGCCTTTATTGGAGTCCAGACTAAAAGGCCTCATTGATTTAACATACCTGCTACTTAGAATTGAGATTAATTTCTAATAGAAGCTGATAAAAAATGACGGCCAAGAAATGCGTATTCCTTTCTAAATTGTCTTTTTTCCTGCAATTTTTCTTAACCTACAAATGAGATAGGTACTTAGGAGTAGCAGGGTTTCATTATATCTACAGAAATTTACCACTATAGAACAACCTAGATTGATAAAAACCTAATACCAATATTTCCACATTCAAAAATTTTAAACACATCAGAGCTGGCGGCCAAATGTATTCATGTTATTGGGGATTATTTACCTTGTATAATAACAACATATAACAACAGTTACACCTCTGTCCCCAATTACCCCATTTAAGCGGAGTATATCTACCCAGGTGGATATAAACCTACTTTTACGCCAGAAGTTAGGTTTATTAAGACCTTATAAAAATGCCTGTGTGGCCTATAAATGTAAAGAATAGCTGCCTAAATTGCTAGTAGGTGACTAGTATATCTTAAATTGCTCAAGGGTAAGCGATAATAAAAGATCTGACTACCCTTACAATAACTTTTCTCGACAATTTTCCCTCCGAGTATTCTGAACTTTCTGAAGAGTTTTATCTAGATTGAAGTTATGATGCCTCTGTTTAACTGGGGACTGGAAAAATCGGCTCTTATTCATATGGATGAATGGATTCGTAACCAACAGATACAATATTTATGCAAATACTGGTTATAGCAGATAAGATAGTACCTAGGTACGTATGGTGAGGTAGTTCTGTTAAAAATGCGGAATGTTATGGTGATAAAACACTTAAACCTTTCGCGTTTTGAACACATATTAAATCATAATTTGGCACAAGTCTCCCCGAATTTATTTTGTTTACCTTTATTTATATTTGTTTAATTTCTGTTGAATTATTCGTATTAACCCCTGGAGCGCCCCAGAATTACCGTAGTATGGAACTCCTATACTAGTGCACACGTGTCTGTTTAGGGCGCTCCACGGGTTAAGAATGACTCACGTTAGACCGAGCCGTGTCCGGGCCGGAGCGTCCGGCGCTTACTTTTCTATGACATGACAGGCGACTGCGTGATGCTTTGGGACCGCGTCGAGCACCAGTACCACCACCTCACGTGTTTCGAGTGGTTTAAATTTGTGATATCTATCACCAACTTTTTCATAGACTTTCGTCGGGTAGGTTTTTGATGTGGCCTTCGCCATTTTGCGGATTTTCAGTGGCAACGTCGGAAATAAAGGTAACCAAAATAAATTCGTGATAGATCCCTTCGAGTATCGATTCTATTTATTTTGTATTATGGTGATATCGCAAACTCCAAATAATCACTACACCTTATAAAACAAAGTCCCCCGCCGCGTCTGTCTGTTTGTGAGTTTGTGTGTTTATTCGCGATAAACTTAAAAACTACTGAACGGATTTTTATGCGGTTTTCACCTATTAGTGATTCTTGAGGAAGGTTTAGGTGTATAATTTGTTAACCCGTGCGAAGCCGGAGTGGTCGGTAGTTCTCGGATCGGTACCTCAATAACCTATTTATTTGATCAGGGGCAGTGTTCACAAAACAGTTATAGCTGCCTTTGTAGTTGAGCAGGCGACGTTTGACGGGGGTTGCTTTAACACGAAATGCTCATCGCACCACAGTATGTTCATCTTATCAGTACGTTACCCTACTTCACCAACTCGTCCTTGACACTCAGAAATTCAGACTATTAAAAGTTAGTTATATACACGGTGTTTTAGACTGTAATAAATTACTAATGAGAAACCTGAGGTTGAAAGACTCGTAGTATGTCGTAAGTTTGCTGAAATTAATCATACAAAGAAAATTCTAATGATTGTTTACAACTGCAACATAGCGATATACAATATTATAATTTTATTTTAAATTTTACAAAAAAAAACAAACATGCTGACATTAAAAATGTTCCATAGTTAAAGTAGGTACGCTTAGCTAATATTGTAATTCTTCTCGTTTGTACTCGCAAAAAGATAATAGAACAAAATGAACGTAATAAATATAAATATGTACTTAAATAGTTATTATTTACATCACTCCTCAAACATAGTCAGATCGTCTTCGCAAACTAAACTAAGCAATGCCTTTGCTACGAATGCTAGGTGTCGACTCTATTATAAAATAAAAATAAAAAAGCCTTTTATTCTACCATAATTACTTTAACAAGTATCATTTACATGCATGATCTCTTTACAATATAATTATTATGTATGTAATTTGTTTCCATGAAGGTTACATTTACCTATGTATTATACTAATATTCGTTCGTGCCTTTCACACAAATATGATAGGGATTTTTCCAAGAACCTCCAGCTTTACAGTCAGTGTCACTGAAGAAATGAGCAGTGCCCTACTGGTTCCCTTGTATCCACTGTGGCTAAGCTTACACCCACGTTACCGATGTGGCTAGTAGCGTGACAGCGGTCGGCGACACTACCACTGCCGTTTATTGGGTCATTCCCTTAAATTATTTATCGACAAGTTAATCTGAAGCGAGAAACGGGTTTCTGTTCTTCGTATAAATGTGATTACTTGGTAGTTACTGGGGTCAAAATCCTTTCAATTTTCTGAGACACTGAAAATGTGAACGTGTAGGTTTTTGTATGATAATAAGTAGAAATAAACCAATACGTGACTTTTTTTATTTGTTTGATAGAAGGCACTAATAAAACCGTGAGAAGACTACGAAAATAATTTGGGCACACTTGTTGGATAAATATTTCAATAAATCGTGTCAGAAATAATGAAGTTTATAATATTTTATTTAATAGTTTATTTTTGCATGTCGTTCATCGACTGAATACTTTATCACCTACTTACTGTACCTTAACATCCTGTACTACATGTTGTTTTAAGTATTCTAGCAAATAAAATAATCCTGATTCTGATTCTGATTCTGAATAATGTGTAGCTTGATAGTTTTCGAGAAATCTTCATTGTCACAACTCCACTCTGTCAGAACCTTCTCTAAATATAATAACACAAATTGCAACGTAACTCTACTAACTAATCTACCAACAATTTCACCACATTGTTATAAGGTGAAATCGATAGGCTGGGATATAACATACCAAACGTGAGACAGGCATTAAAAGAACATGATATGTTACATTTGACGTTTTATCCCAAATAAGCTTATTTCTCAAATATCTTGATCTTGTTTCACTGAGGCGTAGCACGTGTTTTATCTTTGAAGGTAAATGACACGTTGTAGGTATCATATGTAGGAAAAATAAATGCAAAACATCTTTTAATATAAGAATATACTGGCAATAACTGGTATTATTAGCCGTGTCGTTTTAGTTGTATCGTTATGCTGAGTTATATTCAAGTTAAATACCTTTTCATTATTGTCCTCTTTCTAGCGTTGTCCTGGAATCGTAATCTAAGTCATACTGCCGTATTCGAACTTTAAGATATTCACAAAAGACGACACGTACTAGATCCATTCTAGATACGTTATAGTTTAGATTTCAACTAGTTCTCTTTTGCAGCTCAATTCGGGCAACCAGTGTCACTTTTACGTCAGATAGTGTTAGATATCTATTAGATGTGAATTAGATCTCTAAGTCATATCTTGTGGAAATCTTTCAAGAGTATCTCCAGAATCGCATAAATGTCAAATTTGACAGGTTAGATCTTAAACATATCGTTATCGTATCTTGGTGACGTCTAAAAGATATCTAGTAGATGTCTATTTCAAAATCCGAATCGGGCCCATAGAGAATTAGGTAAGCTTACTCATTTATCTATGCCTATTGCGTAAGTAAATACTGGTACAACTATGGTTGTTACCAACTGGTTATTACCAAAGAGAATAGATAGTATAGAGGGGTCCTGTCATAGTAAATTTTGTAGTCACAGTAAATTTACTGCCATCTATCGACACACGACTAAAACTCAAAATTAAAACGTATAAAATTATCAAAAAATGTATTTACTTATCTGGATAAATGATTTTATTATTTTTATATCATTTTGACCCATGTTCATTCACTGATAGAGTCTGGCTACTGAAATATTACACAAATGTTTGGCGGGAAATTCAAAAAATCTTGGGCTGGTCACACTTTGTGTAGTAGGAATTATAGTTTTGATACTAGAAAATATTTTTGATTTTCTGTGCACACGTAAGGTACCTAAGGATATAAGTTAAATATACGTTGACGTGCATTCAATGTCAGCTCACATAATTTCTACCACTATGTACAGTCAACGATAAATACATATGTTAAAACTTTATCACCATATACCATTGTACAAGGCGAAAAATGAAATATAGTGTAAATAAAACCTAGCTCGATAATACCGTAATATTAATCCATCACCAAAAAAAATACATAAGTACTATGGTACTATGCCAAATATGCTAAATGCTAAGTATCAAAATATTTATAGAGCACCAACCTCCTAATTTGTTTACATTTGTTTAGGAGTTGTAAACATTGCAGTTTTTCGTTATACAACGCTACACGTCGACTTAGCACATCGTCGTAATTATTTACGAGCTTAAATAATAGTTTGCGAACCTCACTCTGTATACACATTATTAATATTATTTATAATAAACCTCTTATAAACCGCAAACAATTTGAATGAATGACATAAATTGACAACTGACTTTTAGCTTTTTTTTTAAATCATAGACAATTGGTGATACAACAACGAAATATCTGTCAACAATTTTTGGCTAGCCAGACTCTATCTATGTCTTAAAATTGTTAAATATAAAACGGTGTTGTCACGCCATCTAGCTGAGCATAGGCCAAAGGTGTGTGCGCCATCTATCCGATAATGACTTTTTCTTGATTTCCGAGGCACGTTTTTTCCTTAGACTTTATTCATCTTATACGAAGTTACATATGTCTTTGTTATTACTAAAGCAGTTGCTTTAGTAACTAAAGACGCCATGGCTGTCATTTTCTGTACATAACAGTTAACAGTCTGCCGATTTTTGCGGGGGAGGGGCACGTCAAATGTACCTAAGGCTATTTGTACATGATTTGTACGTAACGTACAAATAGCCATGTCAGATAAACGTCAGTCCATACAAAAGTTTGCACAAATGTGGAAGACTTTCGGCAAAGAGGTAAGCTCTCAAAGGCAAAGGCGACTCCAGTTATTAAATGCTCTAAGATTGCAATAAATAAATCGCACGGAATGCCACAAGTACCCACGCGAAAGTTCTTACATAAACACAATCACTCGATCAATTGATTCTAGACATGAGTCCATCTCGACATGCTTGTTTACCACAAAACATAGACTACCACCAACAGATTCTGAATTGATGCATTGATGAAGTTTCGCGGTAATCGCGGAAGTCAAACATGAGCTCTGGAATATAAAACTGAAGACCACACGGCCAAATTACTGTAATGACAATAGTTTGGCTAATTTATTACCCTGTCTTCCGGATTTTGTACACATTTCGTAGGTATGACAGATCGATTGAACAAACTGGGGCAATTCAACTGTTATTGTAGTCCGGAATTTAAAACCAAACTTATATCATGTTGTACTACATTATTAACATTATAAATGTCGTCAGGTGACAAACAAAAATCGTCCTTCTTTTAGTACTGATATGGTTCATTATGGCTATGAACTTGTGGTGGTACTTAGTGACTTTTGCTTGTCACCCGACGATATATATATAGCTTATTACCTATAACAAGCGGAAGACCCTTTATTGTCTTTATTAGGAAGATACTTGCACTTTTATTTAACATAGTAAACGTGGATACGTGTTTTATTCACCGGGAGTAATGTAGTTGGTACCGAACTAAATATTATATTTGCGTGTAATTATTGCCTGAAATAAAATGTGGGTCCCCAAACAATATTGGAAATCACTGATCCTGCAAGTGATCTGTGCCACAAACCAAAGATCCCGTGGTCTACCTTCGCAATTAGAGTGTGCATTCGGCCGTGTCGCGAACTTCGGTGTATTGGGGTGGTATGTTTCGATTAACGTTTGAGTTAAGGAAGTAAAAAAAAAAAACGAATAAGTGCGACTTCGGACTCGTCCACCGAGGGCTCCGTAATTTTTAGTATTTGTTGTTATATATTATATAGCGGCAACAGAAATAGATCATCTGTGAAAATTTCAACTGTCTAGAGATCACGGTTCATGAGATACAGCCTGGTGTCAGACAGATAGACGGACAGTCGAGTTATTCTTTGGGTACGGTACCCTAAAAAAACGTATTTTTTAATGTTTAGTGTTCCGTTCAACACAATTAGGTTACGTTGTTTTTTCATATCGATATTATTGCATTGTCGTCGAACTCAAGCCTCTTTTCGAGACCACGAGAGCAATGTCGTCATCAAAAAGTCGGATACAATTTTAAAGCGTAATAGTGTCGCTTAACTTCAAACTCGGGTATATCCATTCGCCCCTCTCAGCAAATATCTACCCTCTTACCTTTTCTTAATACTAAAATCGCATAATGGGCCCTATTTCACCAACCGTGACAGGTGCGACAATTGTCGACATCACTGTTCAGTAACAGTCAGTACAGTGTGACGTCAGTACGTCACGGGCCTCCACAGGCTACGGTAACCGCATACCATCAGACGGGCGGTGCGGTTGTTTGTCACCAACATGTTAATTTAAAAAAATCTCCACAATATAGCCAGTTAATAAGTACTTATTTTGCGAAGCTAATGACAATTGTCACAAGAAACACGAGAATTGTCACGAAATTCCGACACAGAACTCATTTGATGTCAAGAATTACCGAAAGTTCTTTGAAATCTTGTGACAATTGTCATAATTATCATCATAAACATCGCAAGAGAAATACCTGTTTTTTACCGATATAATAAAGTTCTTTTAAATAATACAATGATGGTGATAAACAGGAATACGGCCCGCCCGATGGTAAGCGGTAACCGTAGCCCATGGATGCCTGTGACGTCAGCAACAATGAGACTTGTCGAATTGTCGCACCTGTCACCGTGGTGAAATAGGGGCTTGACAGATGGATTTACCCGAGTTTGAAGTTAAGTGACTCAATTGTTCTAAGCAGTAGAACTGACAAACGGGTTGTGAAATATTAGAATTAATCCGTTACCTATATACGTCGACGTCAAAGATATGTTTACATTTTTCGCAAAGATATGTTTACATTTTTATTACAAAGAAACCAGAAAGAACGTCGACTGTACTACCACGTTTACTTATTTGACATTGAATACAAACCTTAAATTTATCTATTAGCAAAAATAATTACTATTCCAAAATTATTAAACATTGAATAAAAACCTGAAAAGCCAAATATTTCAATGTACTTAGCCTTCAATAAATATAATTGAGTTGACCTTTTTATAAGGCCAAGAGGTGCCGCTATTCTTTAAAAGCTATTCCTTGTAAGTTTAAATACGAGTACACAACTAAATGGAAACTGGCAGGAGAAATAACGCAGTAGACTTTAATGTAAACAGAGTATTTGGACAACTAAACTTTTGGAACAAGAAATAAATGGAATTTCCATTATGTTTTACATCGTCACAGTTTATGAATATATAGGCCAAGTAATAAGAAGGTATAGAGAGAAATGCTAGGAACACAATTTTTGACTACGTAACTTTGAACTAGTTAGGAGGTGAACATATTAAAAGTCCCCGGCCGTAGCCCCGGTGCTGGGGGTATACAGGGGTAAGAAGGACTCATTTTTCGGTTTTTCACTTATATCTTGGAGACTTTGCGTCCTAGCGACAGGACTACTTAGACAAACCGAAAGCTGATAAAATTTGTTACAAGTTTTATTTAGTCAATTTTTTCGATGTATCTTGAATAGTTTTTGAGATATCCGCTCTTGAAAGTTTAGGGCTCTCAATTTTATCTTGATATCTACTTCATTGAAGCTGCTAGGCCGTGCTGTTTGTATCATTTTCGTATAAATCGGGGGTGCTGAATTCATTTATGGTATCACATTGACACTATTCTGTTCACCTCATAACTGGAGGTTCACCTCATCACACAAAGGAAATGCTGATGAATTCCAATTTCCAAGCAAATTTATATTTTAATTAAACTAAAATATACTGGAGTTGAGAGAAATCTCGATTCCAACTGTCAAACTTGTCACGGAACAACCGACGTGTTTAAATAAGGTCGCTTTGTTTTCTTGTTGCACAGTGAATCTCTGTTTATTAAGAAGGTGGGCAACGCGCTTGAAGTAACACTTTTGCATAACAGCTACTTGCATTTGCCATCAATTCTCTCGTATCTCCCATGCTTCCTCAATCATATTTTTACGTAAATAATGTTATCTTCATCAAAAAATTCAAACTGCTATCAGTTTACTCTTAATAATGCTGGATATCTAGACTGCCACCGTAAGTCCATTGAAAGCTATACACCACATTTTATTTTTATTTTTCTTTTTAATTTTGTAAAATTTAGGTTATTTCTATTTAAAATCACGAGCTATGTATCAGGGATGTTGCGAATATTCGTATCCGCATCCGCATCCGCGGAACATCCGCATTATTTTCAACATCCGCATCTGCATCTGCATCCGCATAAAATCGATGCGGAGCATCCGCACGATGCGGATGTCGACCAAGTCGGTAACAGGAACGTATTAGCGGCGGCGCCGGCGGCGTAAGTGCTAGGTAATTTCGTCATTATATATAACGAAATTGTCTAGATCCCGAAAAGTCAGCCAAGTTACTGTTTATTAAATAAAACGCACCTACATTCTTGCTCAAATACTACACGTTTCGATTTTTTAAATTAAAAAATGCGAAAAATGTAATATTTGACGTTTTTTAAGTACCAAATCTTGACATCCGCATCCGCATCCGCGGATGTGACGCTTTAAATATCCGCATCCGCGGATATCAAAAAATCTGCATCCGCAACATCCCTGCTATGTATTTCGATACTAATAGGAGAAAAAAGTGTCCCAAAATTTCCATAGATTCCTCAATCCATCCATTCCGTTGCCGTCATACAAAGAGTCTATCAAAATAATAACGAAATGGAAGTAAAACTCTTGGAATAATTTTTCTTCTCCTATATTAGATCGAAAGATTTCGTCTTCTTCGCTCGAAGTAGAAATAACATAAAAATACCAAATAAAAAATTTGTAATGTATTTAACAATAAAATGGTCCAACTGCCCAAAGTCATCAGAACATTCAAACAACTGAGCAGCTGAGCTCCTTACTTCTTAATTGGCAGTCCCTTAGCTAAGTGCTCTTAAGTTACGTTATTGTAACGGTTTTTCCTGAACCGTAATAAAACGTTTCACATGTCGGACGCAGTCCCGCTAACCGCTGCGGCCGGCATCGGACCAAATTGATGGGTCACTCCATCGGCAATGTAATGGTCCTTCAAAATGTACGACCTCTGGCCAGTAAGTGAAGTTCACGTTTGATTAACTTTCTTTCGCTTAGTGCGGTGTTTTAGCGAGAGTGCTGGGCCTTGGCCCGATCGTTTCTATCGAAACGTCGGCCAGATGTGCAACATGAGAAGTTTTATTTATATTAAAGATGTTCTACGTTAGCATTTAGTTTTTCCTTTTGTATATTTTTTTTTATTATTATCGTCGCTTAAGGGGCAGTTAAAAAAGCTGTGGCTATCGGACCGGAATTAACTTGTTCGTGACTATAGATATTATATATTTATTTATTATATTTAACGTAGGTATTCTACATATTTGTTATATTGTTACTTCAAATTTTTATCTTATATTATTTATTCTTGCCCTCTTTTTTATAATTTCATTGACTTTCCTCTAGTCTATTGTACTCAGTGCTATATTTGTCTACCGTTCTTCTTCAATTCTCATCTACTCAAAGGTTAACTGGAAGAAATCCCTTAAAGGGTTGTTCGCCTTTGTACTGCCTATCCTGTGCCATAAATTTGTGTTTTGTACAATAAAGAGTTTATACATACATACATATATTGATGATACCAGGTTTATAAACATAAAACCTTTTTTTCTGCTATTTGTAATTTTTTCGCAGTTTTAACTTCTTCTGTTGACTAAATGGCATTTAAATTGTTGCGTAAATCTTTTACTCGTACCTCGAACAATGCCTTTAACGACAATTGTCATTAAAACTCAATTAATCAATATTCCAGCATACGTATTCCGCTTTCGTATCACATTTGCTCTTTATTGCTGTTGTTATTAAATCGGAAATATCAATAGTTAACCATGAAGCCGATTGTATTTTAACAATTTGATATAGTTTTCGTCTTATTTTGATGCGACGATGAGTCAATTTGCGTCTCAATGCTTACTCTAAACGAAATGCAATCAAGAGTCGTCTCATAAGGCATCTCGCTCGCACATATTCAGAATCAAATAAGATGAAAACCATATCAAATTATTAAAATAGAATTGGCATCCATCTTTGTTTCGATTACAGCGCCAATAACATGTATTTTGTAAGTCAATTCGTCCGTCGTCGTTGTATTTTAGTCAATAAAGACAATTACTGCTATCCCCGCTCGTAAACGCCCGATACGCGTAATAAACACAGATTATTTGTACTTGTAAAAGACAAGGAAGACTGTATAATAAGTACATTATATCGGTCCAACGACCGCATCCCTTCGCTGCCGGGCAATAACAATGGTATTGGAAATTTATAAAAGCTATTACGTCCAAATGTTGAGCTTTACGGACTGTGAATTCAGGGCTGTTGTTCCTTCGGCTCGACGAATTACGGCGAGCATTTAGGCAAACATCTTCGATGACGTACAGATGCAGAGGCTTGGCACCGACTTCAAACGTTTCAGTTGCTAGCTCATATGAATCGGGATAATATTTTATTTTATCCTTTTTGAAGTCTTTTGGACGCTAAATGTCTTTTGAACGATACCAAGCCTCTGCAACTGTACGTAATCGGAGATACTCGACAAATTACGGCGAGCATTTAACTAAGGCAAGTATCTCCGATTACGTACACATGCAGAGGCTTGGCACCGACTTCAACCGTTTTGCTAACGAGTTGTGAGCTCATATATAAAAAGGGATATTTTTTATTTTATCCTTTTTGAAGTCATTTTTACTTTTTTTAAAGATTAATTTTATAGGAATCATTAAGATTGGCTTACTTACGATCAAATAAACTATAATACTTACATTATTGTAGTATGTGTTCAAATTCGAACATGTAATGTTTATGTCGTAGTCAGATCGTATAATCCGCCGTATTACATTACGGCTAGCCGTTATCAAAAACAGGGGCGTTTTGAAATGCGGCGGTTCGACGATTAGCCGGATTGTCATTGCGATACGTTCTTCAATAAGGCGGCCAACGTTTAGCCGCATCGTACTACTATTTTAGATTGTAGAGTGACCAGTTCTTTCGGTCGCCTACGTAACCGGAGTTTGACAATGTTTGCAATTTAATTTATTTTTACCATGGTCCCACCGCACTACATGTGTTTCTTTTCCAAAACATTTCCTTCACAACTTAAATAGACGGAGCCCCGCAAGCGGGGCTCCTATTTCTGGGCGGTTTGCCCTTCGGGCATCTGAAGCTACCTAACGAACCTAACCTACTTACCTACCTACGCTTTTTTCCCCAAAGTGTAATGTTTTCACGGACGTCTCACTAAATCAATAGGTAGGTAGGTTAGGTTCGTTAGGTAGCTTCAGATGCCCGAAGGGCAAACCGCTCAGAAATAGGAGCCCCGCGAAGCGAGGCTCCGTCTATTTAAGTTGCGAAAGAAATGTTTTTTGAAAAGAAACAGTCCGACGAACTCCAGATTTGATGGACACCCCAGCGTTTGTCAGGCAGCGCCACGGGTGTTAAAAATGGGAACTAAAAACTGTCAAAGCGGCGGCTAATGACTCGCTGTATTACATTACGGCTAGCCGTGTTGAAGAACGTATGGCGCCGAATACATTCCGGCGGATTCTCATTCAGCCGCATTCAATCCGGCTAATCGTTAAACCGCCGCATTTCAAAACGCCCCTGTTTTTGAAAACGGCTAGCCGTAATGTAATACGGCGGATTATACGATCCGACTGCGACATTTATACTGGTTAGCCAGAGAGAGACATGTGTTGGTCGGGCCGAGCAATGGCAGTAGCTGCCAAGTACGGACGTCGAATATTCTTATTCTCATTCGCATTTCTTTCCAATACGTGACTCCACGGCGTTGATTGATACGAAAACGGGCCAGACGAGTTTTTGTAAAATATTAGATATATAGAAATGTTCAAAACGTAGGCAGAGAATTTAAGTTGCTGAGGTCGATCAGCAGGGCTAATATGGTCGCCTTTTTATCATCTGTCACCATGCCTATCACGTTCTAACAAGTATGAAATTGCGAAAATGACGCATGACATGACAAGTGGTAAAAATGCGATCATGATATCCGTACAGATTCGATCATAATATATGTAGAACCTATACGAAAACGAACTTTATAAACAATCTTTGTTGATAAAGGACATGAATAATAGAAGCTTTCAACACGATCAACTAAATAATGTGATTTACATCGAACACTGGGATTATTAGATTAGTACCTAAATGTAATGGATAAGGCTGCCTTAACAAATATCCAACCTTAACATACTGCCTTTATTACTAAATAAATTATTGCAGTATTTTCTACACAGATAGCCAAATTTAGTCATGTCTAAAGGTTAGGCCTGAATAAATACAGTAAACATTGTTGAAAAGTTTTATAAATACTTTTAATCATTTACTAACAAGTACACTTTTTAGGATTCCGTACCCAAAAGGTAAAAACCGGGCAAGTGCGAGTCGGACTCGCGCACGAAGGGTTCCGTAACATAATGCAAAAAAAAAACGAAAAAAAAGCAAAAAAAAACGGTCACCCATCCAAGTACTGACCACTCCCGACGTTGCTTAACTTTGGTCAAAAATCACGTTTGTTTTATGGGAGCCCCATTTAAATCTTTATTTTATTCTGTTTTTAGTATTTGTTGTTATAGCGGCAACAGAAATACATCATCTGTGAAAATTTCAACTGTCTAGCTATCACGGTTCGTGAGATACAGCCTGGTGACAGACGGACGGACGGACGGACGGACGGACGGACGGACGGACGGACAGCGAAGTCTTAGTAATAGGGTCCCGTTTTACCCTTTGGGTACGGAACCCTAAAAACGGGGCCCTATTACTAAGACTCCACTGTCCGTCTGTCTGTCTATCACCAGGCTATATCTCATGAACCGTGATGAGTTGAAATTTTCACAGATAATGTATTTCTGTTGCTGCTATAACAACAAATACTAAAAAGTATGGAACCCTCGGTGAGCGAGTCCGACTCGCCCTTGTTCGGTTTTTTTTGTAAAGAGTATTATATCTTACTAGACGAGACCGCAGCTCCGCTCGCGTAAATGAAATAAAAAGTTTGTCTTATGTTTAGTTAAATACCGACATTATTATGTATTCAACCCTGCCAGGGTTTAAGTATAACTGTGATAGGGATTTCTTATTTGTAGCCGTTATTTGGATAACTTAATTCGCAAATTTCTCAAAAAATTATGTGATTTGATAAAAGGCAATATTGTATTTTTTCATCTACCTACGTAGGTATTTATTTAAAACTTGTTTCAACATAAAATTATTATTTATTTTTATAAGCCTAGTTGCAAAAACGTTAATTAGATTAATTTCCGCCTTAAGATGAATATGGACGACCACCGCCCATAAATCGCCTTTTCATACAAACGTAGGAAGTCCCCATTTCCCTTTCTGGATATTAACATTACTTACTATGGCTACGGTGACGCAACAACCCAAAGTGAGTCCTGGCCTCCGACACCAGATACGCCATGTTTGGATCGTCCTAAAGTCATGGATCGTCCTAAAATAAAGATTGTTATGAAAATTTCTTTTGCTTATTGTAAATTAAATACGTATCGAAAGCGATAGTTTTTATGTTCTAGTTCTATTCCCATATTTAGATAATAGATTGAAACAGTTTTTTTCTTATCATACGTGCGTCGTATTTGAGAAACGTGTCAAAAACTTTTTTAGAAATTTGTAAGGCGCCATCTCGCTTCTTCCCTCGTTTTTTATCCCGTTCTGGTTTTTCGATTTTATATATATGATACCTGGTAGTGCGCGTACCGCATCCGCTGCTGAAAATCATTGCGAGCGCGGACTTTTGTCCGAAGGGTGTATTGTGTGTATTTCTGCGGCTCTGTGAGAATTTGCCTTCGTGCAACACGGAAGGGAGGTGGCATTCGCACTATTTCCCCTCTGCCTAGGTACAAGATCAACTGATCTAGCGCGGGTAATAAAACTAGTTGCGCTAAGATTTAAAACTAGACCCAGACCAGTTAAGTCGTGCGAGTGAACACAGCAGCAGAAAAAATGCCTAATTGCTGGGTTTTTTGTTGTAATTTTTTTACATAATTATCATACGTTTAATTACATTTAAACACAATTATTATATTTTAGTCTCATGTAATTGTTGGATTTATCGATTTTGCTCGCCCAGTACAAATTGCGGATCGGTCGAGCGACAAATCCGACTTCTCATCTCTCAGAAAACAATAAAATTCTTCGACGAAAATGTGTTAGTGTGCGTGTTGTGACACTTGTGACTCGTCCGTACACAAAACCAGATCGAGGTGTGCAAGATTTGTCTGTGTAGGGTGTCATTTTCTGTTTTTTTTTTTTTAATTATGAATGGGCTTACTCATGGCCACAGACTAGCCGAGGCGTAGACGTGGCGTACGATGAGGCGAGCTCGCCCAGAAGGTGCCTGTTCACTCTTGATTTGAAGGTTGCCGGGTTATAAGAACACGGAAATATAGACGCCGGCAAGGAATTCCATTTCTTGGCAGTGCGCATAAGGAAAGAAGAAGCAAAGCGCTTCGTGCGAATGGGTGGAATATCTACCAAGTAAGGATGGAAACCGGCCGTGCGTCTAAAAGTCCGATGGTAGAATGGGGACGGTGGAATAAGCTCGCTCTTGGGCACACTCCCCGAAGTGCAACCTGTAGAATACCGACAGGCCAGCCTGCTTTTTCCGCCGATGGACCAAAGACTGAAGCTTAGCCGTTAGCTTCTTGTCGCCAATCATCCTCCTGGCTCTGCGCTCCACTGAGTCCAAAGCGGCGAGTTGGTATTTAGCTGAGCCATCCCACAGGTGGCTGCAATACTCCATACACGATCGGACTTGAGCTTTGTAAAGTGTTAGAAGCTGTCCAGGTGTGAAGTATCGCTTCACCTTATTTAGGACGCCCAGCTTTCTGGCTGCAGTTTGTGCTTATACTCAATGAAGCTGCCGAAGCTGAGGACTGAACTCAGCTCCATGCCGTTCCGAGTTCCAGGCTGTCGGTAATAGGTACAGATGCACCTCGGAAAGAAGGAGTCAGGTCAAATGGACTCCGTTTTGCGGAAAACAGACACGCCTGCGTTTTGGAGGCATTGAACGTGACCAGATTGTCATCCCCCCACTGGTTAAAGTCCCCAAGGAATACGAGTTTAGAGCGGAATACGAGAGCGGCTCAGGGTACCGCTGTTGGGCCTTATCTGCCATCTCAGTAAGGTGGTCAAAGAGCCTAGTTGTCTCCTGGTTTCCGCTGTGCGATCGGTAGACACAGGCATACAGAGTTTTCTCTGAGCCCGAGTCAACCATAATCCACAAAGTGGAAAACCCGGCAGCCTCAAAGCAACGGAGACGCTTGCAGCAAATGTCGTCGCGGACGTACACACAGACCCCAGCACGTGCTCTGAACTTATGTTCCAGTGCCTGGGTAGTTGAGGTACTACGCGTCCGCTGGGGTTTTGATTTGCGTCTCCGTCAAAAAGAATAGTTGTGTCGAATTTGTGTCGTCATTACAGATTGGATTTTGTATGTAAGTGTATGAGAAGTGCGACTGTGTGCACCTTTCCCCCCGCAAAAAATGGCAGAAAGATTAAATTTTGTACGGTAAGCTATCGCTTGGGCCCCTCCCTTCCGACGTATCGGAAGCCGGTGTTGCTCGAAGGAATTTGCCGAATCCGTCACCAGAACAGATAGCGCTGCAAAAAACTGTTGTGTCACTAAAATTATATTTAGTTTATAAGGTACGTATCTTTAGGCCTTTGCTGCCTGACAATAAATTATTCTCTATTTTCGATTTGAGTTTAATACTTTTTCCAAAAGACTATTGACCTACTTTGGGAACGAAACAAGTACCTACATTTCCCAATATCCATTCTAGAAAATTTTGTCCAGTCCAACTCTCTCAGACGGAATCAAATCCCAACGAAACATATTTTAAGGTAAATTGTTTTCTAAATTGAAAACATTGTAATGGGTTCACCACAAGGCGATCCGGGACGTGATCGGAAACGCCGATTCGACTGGAGCAATGAATCTGCAACCGAGACGCGATAGTGTGGCTGTCGCAAAAATGTAAACCAATTTATATTTGTATATTATTTTATTAGAGCACTACCAGACTGGTAATTTTGTACGTATTCACTCTGTGCTTATCTGGGCACCACCTTTAGGCCGTTATTGTTCCTACACACTTTAAGTTATTTGACAGTTAACGGTTCTCAAATAATATAAATTTAAATATCTCCCCATTGGAGTTCACATTTAGCGTTTCCACGCCATGCCTTGTCATCGCATGTAGTTTTTCCACCACGAGTATGGCCAATAAGCTAATTTCTGTAATAAGTTTCACTGTGTGGCCCAATGCATGAAGAGTCCGCCTAGGCTAACTCTGCACCGAATTCTATAGAGCAAAATGTGAGGAATTTGACATTTATGCTTCAAGCTCAAAATCTGTACAGAGTTAACTTGGCCTGACTAATATGTCATTTCAACGTTTGCCATTTTTCTGCAACACTACTTTGTTTTTTCAAATAAAAATTTCATTGATATTATTGAAGTATGATTTACTCCAACATTACTGGATCCATTTCTACTTCGCTGGAATCGCTTGTGCTTTGTCACGCTCGAGCATTATGACTAAACTCGCCGCTCGGTCAGCAACATAGTTCCTGCTCGCTTGCTATAAATTCTGTTGGAGCAACGTTGCTTCTCCAAATGTTAGACTTTGTACGGGAGATATGCTGTCTTGGCTAGGGCATGCTCCCGGGAATTCCCGGTTCTCATATTCCCGGGAATTCCCGGGAATTTTATAGTGTCAAAAGAACCGGTACTGAAGACCCGGTACCGGTACTTCCCGGTTCTCATCATATGACTATTTATTCCCGTTTCAATAGTAGTAATGTTTTAGTACTTTAGCTCGGGACATTATATAATATTTAATAATGGTGCTATGAAACAGGGGGCCCAAATAACCCGACAAACTAACCTAGTAAAGTAGGCATTCATGCAGGCAGGCCGTGCCGTCATAGGTAGTGCTGAGTGCATCGACTACGCTACGGCCGTGTGGCTCGGCCCAGGCGGAGGCAAAGTGCGCCGGTTAATTCGTAAAATAGGTTGGAACGCCAATTAAGTGTTTGTTTATAATAAAATAAGTCATGTATATTTCTTGTGCAATTATTTATATGAAAATAAGTCATTCATAAAGATTGTACGCTGACACAAACAATTTCTTAAAAGTAATCAAAAGATGCCTTGAGAACCGGGAAGAACCGGGAATCCCAGTTCCGGCCATGCCCAGAACCGGGAAATGAAATTCTTGGTACCGGGACCGGTACTGCATGCCCTAGTCTTGGCACAGTGGCCCAATTTTCAGTGCAACTCTGTCGTATGTAAGTAAACGATTGAAGGTACACCAATGAATATTATTGAAAGAGCAGGAATAATTTTAATGGACCAAGAACATGTCGAGTCACGCGTCAAAGGCGCCGTGTAGCTATTACAATAAAAAAAAATGCTAAACATTTCAAAACATTGCCTTTTTTACAGCATTAACATTTATAAATTTTAAGTCAAGTTTCGGGGTGCATTATATGACAGGTGAATTAAAAATGTAGGTACATGGCAATATCTTAATGTTCTTTAAAAATGCAGGACTTTAACGTTAAACCGTAAAATTAACATAATGTTCTTTTGCCACTTTGGAGTCCTGAAAATCAAAAGTTACAGGTATCGCTAGTACATGTTCATAACAAACACGATTAGATCACAAATCCGTAGCCAAAACTGTATTACTGTATCACCGGATTACATGCAGCCATAAATGTTACTAGAATCGTAAATGATGGCATCAGTATCCTTATTCATGAGCAAACCAAATAGGTACAATCGTATTGCAGTTATTGATACTGCTTTGCAGATTTCATTGTGTCAGGTTGTAACTTCATGGAGATTCCATGGCACTTAAGCCTTTTTTGAAGCTGCGTGGTGCTGTGGGTACAGTTCCGAATATCTCGGGACCAAAATCTGCAATAGGCATTATTCTAGAAGATTTATCGCCGGCACGCATGCGGTATCCTTGGTATTTCATTAATATTGGATTGAATAGTTTGTACTAATTTTGGAAGTAATTGCATTCTGTTTGTTTCCATATTCTATTGTCTAAACATGGTTATACTTAGCGATTATATAACGTTAAGAAAACTTAGTATATTTAATAAGTTTTATCACGAATAAGTTTCACCAATGAGAATCACAATTTTACACGCAACAGATTCTAAATTCAAAGTGGGTTTCAATGGACGTTTCGGCTATTAAGCGTGATGGCTGGGGTAGTTACCTGTGGTGTAACTCTCGTATTCTACCTAGTGATAAACTTTATCACTTACTAAAGCCACACTCTAGAAAAAGTTGCTGCTGAAATAAACTAAAATACTGGCAGAGTTGTTAAAACTACATACAATGCAATGCCCCTTGGATTGCTTTATTAACAATTTAATGCAAAACCGCAGCAAACTAGGTAAATTTGCGCATTAATGTTTCAATGCACCAAAGTACGCCGCTGTCGGAAATGCAGCGACAAGCAACAGTTTCGTGGATACGGATGTCAACGACTTGATAAATAGAAACTGTTATTGAAACCGAATATTGCCGAGCGACGGGTAAACTGCAAACGTCATATTATTAATGTCAAAATATGAAATGTCTAACTGAACACTTCACCGCTGCATACAAATTGAAGTTTTTTATTTAAAAGTTGAAAATTCCACGGGGAAAACAAAAGTCCATTTGATTTCAAAAGTTTCTAAGGCTGTTCTATCAACTTCTAATAATTAAGTACCTACATACTACCTGTTGCTATTTATTTCGGCTTTTGATTTATAATAAAATTTCACAAGTCACTCCATCTTCAATCCAAAAAATGCCTTGCTTAAATTCATGCATTCAATTGAGTACTTAATAATCAAAATAACAAATACTAACGCTAACCAAGTCCTTGTACCGGCTGCCGGCTGTCTCTTACATGATATTTACACCTTTTACGCACAAAACAGAATCGAGGAACCGAAAAAATATCAATAAAGCAGAACTTGCGCCGCGATTATAGATTCAATATCGTAAACTTTTGTAACGTGACACGATTTTTTCATGTTCTACGAATTCAAGATGGAAATAAGCGGAAAACGGCGGGGAACTCATAGAATCGTAATTCAGAGTAACATTGTATTTGCATTGGCATCGGGAAGCAAACAAGAGCCGGGACGAGTGCCTATCCTCTCACTTTCATTTTAATATTTACATTATGAATCACGGATCTGGCATAATGTCAACTTTGCATAGTTGAATGTTACGGAATTTGGGAATAACTTGACATGAAAGGATCTACATTTCGTAAATATTTACCGATATTTATCTTTTAAAGATAATAAGCCCTATAATTAAAGTAGGTAATAATCACATACTCACAACAAATTTTATTTAAATTATATATTCTTGGAAACATAATGTACAATTTTGTGGTACTTACATAAAAAAAAACTAACTTATCTATAAAATAAAACTAAATGAAAACTAATACTAAATAAAATAGAAATACGTCTAAGAAATTTGGCTCCTTTGGCATGGTGCCGAGGACTTGATTTTGATTTTTTTTAGTTATAAACCGCGAATTTAAATTCAAATACCTACCTAACTTTACATTACATACCTATTACGGTTTTCTGTCCGCCTACTTATTAAGTAATTATATATCAATATTTAGATATAATACATTAATATAATTGTACCAAATTGTTTTTGCCTTTTGTTATTTTAATTATTCTAAAATCTTATTTTTTTAACTAACTACAAATGAAATTATCTGTTTATTTTAAATAACTAGATATAAACTGATTTTATCAATACTATTATAGTAAAAGAACTTACAATACCCTACCAAATAGGTACGGGTACACTTGATCGTAATAATCTATACAGATTATTACGATCAAGTGTAAATAATACTTAGGAACCAATACACGTTACACGTGTCTCAATATTGAATTTCGAACAATATTTATGGTATCAATACCTAGGCAATCTAGGCATGGCTCATTCCTGACAGCGTGGAGAACGAAGAGGAAACTCGGTTGGCAATCAAAAGAGATTCGGGTCGATATTGTTTGACTTGTCATTGATTTTGTGCGCTGCGTGATTGGCTGATTCGAATAAAGTTTCCGCATATCGTTTTGCTGGGCACTGAGCTCAGCATTTGTATGTACACTCTACGTGTACAGTCAGCTGCAGGGATAATTAAGCCCGTGTATAGAAAGTTGTATGCAGGGAGGTCGTATATTTCTGCAGCACTGTACACAATGTACCCAAAAATTATATCTAAACGCAAGACTTTAACTTGCGTCCTTTTGGAACACCAAAACAAAAGAAAGGCATGAAAAAAATCGCACCATTCTGTTCAGCTGCGATAGCTCACTTGGTTAGACCGTTATTCCAATAGGCCACAATATCGGGTCTTGCCCGAGTGGGGAATTTTTCCATATTTCCTTTAATGTAATTCTTTTAACTATCCGAGCGTAGTGCAATACTTGGTCACTGGCGCTCTGCCAACTGCACCATGACTGACTTTGGCCAGTAATTCTATCCTAGTATAAATATTTTAAAACGTGACTGTTGGATAAACTAGTCGGAATAAATCTTAAGGCAATAGGTTCTCTCGCTGCTTGGGTGAATCTTGCAGATCGTGACGCCTTAAGATGTAGTGCACTGCAACATTGGAGTTACTGTTATTTCAGATCACTGTGAGACTTTGCCGTTCAGACTTTCCATTATGCCATTGTTTACGGAGAGCAGATAAGTCGAATGCTCAGGAGCGGCATTCTAACGTCTAAGGATTTGATATTAATTTGTCATCCAATTTATAGGCACCTACTACATCATCATACTGCCACCATACAAAACTTTAAAGCCTATATATAAGGGCAAATTAAGTAAATAAGTTGTATACCCATCGGTACGGACGCTCTAAGGGCCATTTGTATCATCCCACGAACCCGGGGTTAATCGGTTAAACCTGGAGATACCATGGTTACCAGTACAGTTTGACACTGCGTTGACGGTGTAACCGGTTAACCCCGAGCTAATGGGATGGTGCAAGTGGCGCTAAGATGTAGTGCACTGCAACATTGCAGGTTATTATTATTTCAGATCACTGGTGAGAATACCGTACAGTCGCATTGTTTTCGGAGAGAAGAGGGCTATTCGAGCAATATACAAAATTAACCATAGAGACTCACTTAGAGATAAATTTTAGGAAATTGACATAATGACAGTGCACTGTCAATACATTTATGAGAATATTCTGTATGTACATAAAATATTGTAAATTTTAGGAAAAATTGTGAAATTTTGTATTAAAGGAAAAAATGGAAAAATTTACGCTTCCGGCAGGACTTGAACCCGCATCCTCCACAATCCGTGTGTACGCCACCCCAAAGGCGTGTTTACATAAAGAATGGAATGGAAAGATTTGCGATGTCCTGGTAGGCTTCCGTAGCTCAATTGGTTAAGAGCAACACACGGATTGTGGAGGATGCGGGTTCAAGTCCTGCCGGAAGCGTAAATTTTTCCATTTTTTCCTTTAATACAAAATTTTAAAAATTGTGAAATTCATAATATTAATACTAGAAATAAACATAAGCTCGCAGTGCCCTTCACTCAGCTCCATAAAATTAAAAAATCATTCATGGGTAATTGTGTATGATTTTATAATAAACTTCCAAACCATATTACTGAATTATCTATTAATAAATTTAAGAATTATGTAAAGCGTAAACTTATTTCTAAAGCTTATTATACCACACAAGACTACATGAATGATATTACAACGTGGGATTAATTGTTATTCGAAATGATTATTTATTTATTAGGTATATTTGATTATTGATGAGGAAATGGATATTCCGATGTAATACTATCTTCTTCTTTTGTTATTTATGCTTTTTTTTTGACATTTAGATTTTATTCTAGAAATTCTAGACTAGTACTTTTTTATACAATCTTTTTAATGTTTGACGATCCTTTAGTGAAATTCTTAGTGTTCAATTTGATATGTATAATAATCCAATTTTATTATGGAATAATATTACGATTCCTAAGAGCTTGTTGCTAGGCCTACATGAATAGAGTATATTTTCTTTTTTTTTTTAGTATCGAGATAACTCGAACTCTCCAGAGCGACTGTAAAAGCACTGTTACAAACCATACATTGGCGTAAGAAATCGAATAAAGGTACAACTATATAAGTATGTATATCGTCGCCTAGCAGCCGTACAAGCTTTGCTTAGTTTGGGGCTAAGATGTCCCCAACTATGTTGTGTCTGTGTAAGATCCAAATATTTATTTATTTATTTATTTAACTATCATACCTCTGAAATCTAAACCATGCTAAGTACCGGCCACAGGTCATGTTTCCCGGAAAAATCTTAACACCGCGAACTAGGATTTTTCACGCACGGTACAGCGACATCTAGCGGGTAATTTGACAATTTAAATTAATTATTTGCGAATAAAACTAGGAAATACGTACAACGGTTGGACAGAGGCATTTGAACTAACTAGCATTATCCTGGCATTAACACTGCTAACTGATATGATCCCAATATCGTTCTAATACTGGATGTCAGTGCACGTTCAAATTGGCCTGTTAGTCAAGTCAAATAGGGGTCAGTATAGGCATTCAACTGACATGTACATTTAGTAAGAGATCAGAATAACACCGCTAATCCTGTATTCAAGACGGAAAATGGCTTATAGCTATTTTATTTACTTTCAAAGGGTAGCTAAATTAAGGTCATACATATTTTTGTTTTGACATTTTAAGGAGAATTAAATTATCTACCACCATGACCGGTATTAAGACCTTACCCTCGTCGAAATGAAGTAATTATATTTATTAAACTCGTGATAATATATTCCTGTTTCTCATACTGTCTTTCAAGTTACAGTAGGTACCAACTTACTTATACATATAGGTACTGTTTTTCTAACAAAAGCAATTGCACGTAAAATAATTATCGAATCAGTTAAAAGCCGCGTAGATTTTAGGATAAAGATAATTACATTGACTGCTTCAGTAGCGTACGTGAGTATTATAATAATGACTTTCAACAAAGCTTAAGGTTAACGCACAGTTAAGCTCAATTTCCATCACCATGGGGCGGGGATGAAATTGAATTCTTATGATCGGCGATAAACTAAATGACTATGTTATTAAATCAGACGTTACCTTGAGGTAATTTACAGTAATACTACCATTAAATTGTTTTTCACAAAACATAACGTGCTAGTCAACATGTTATACATACGTATTTAACACGTGTAAACCACGTCATATACATTACTAAATTTTAGCCATATTAGGTACTGATAATTATACTTTATTCACATCCTACATCTGCAAGTGCGGCCTCAAAACATGATGAACTATATCGCCAATGTGGTATGCCGTATGCGCTTATGATTGATACGAACGGTTAAGAACATTGTCACACCGAGGAAGAGTTGCAAATTAAGCGTTCGCTTACCGAGCTCGTCGCTTTTGATCATGAAGTTTACAATTGACATTTCTGCGAAAGCGCAATATGATCAGCAATTCAGCATGTGTATTATATATTGCTTTTATTTCGCGGAAAAAGACTTCTTTGCATTACCCAGAGAGACGGGGCGACAATGTCGGATCTCAAATTAAAATGCGATGCTATCGAGAGTACCAAATCTTAGTCGACCACTGGGTTCCCCATGAGTTTTACGCGTCGGCCTTAAACGTAGCGACTGCGTGTCAGTACAAGAAAGATGATTTGTAAGTTAGTTTAAGCAGTCGCTAACGAATATGTCAGTGTCAAACCTGTAGTAAGGATACAGATGATAAGTGCGCATTAACCTTTATACGGCCTTCATTAACAGAAAATTGGATTCATTTTGAGTCTTGAATAATGCGATACTTGAATGATAAAATCTCAAAATTTAAGGTAAATTATCTCTAGCACACTCTATACAGACGCAGATAAGTAAGATTATCTGTGATCAATGTACACACAGTTACAGGTTAATGTAAATCTTGTCAGGTGATTGTGACTTTTGACTCGATCCATATAATTATGTACAAGACCTTTTAGTCTATATATGAAAATGAAAAGTGTTTCACATTCCAGCACGATAAGCTTGCAGTGACAGTGTAAACGGAAATTATTGTTGGGAATTATTGCACGAGGCAATTATGTCCCATAGGAACGCTATACTTGACGCAGGACTTGGCATAAAAACTTAGTGTAGTCCGACTTTCTATAAACGTGCTACATTTATTTGGAAAATATTTTTGATAAAATTTTGCCCTACCTTGCATAAATAATGTAAGTGCTTTGGAAAACCAGTTTGGGCTTAATAGCCCTTAACTTTCGGGTATATCTACAGAAAAGACGTGAACATAGTTTTGTGTTTCACCCAGATGGCGTCTCTCGGTTTGTTCTGTGAGATTTGCCAGGGCTTATGTTATTGTACCTATTAAAATAAAATAAATAAAAAAACACGAATTGAACACAAATCGAAGGATTGACAGGTAAAACCTATGATGTCACCATCTGTAGAATACTTTTTGTTTTTTAATTTATTTTCAGAAAAGTATGCTACATTTTAAACTTATATTAAGTTTGCCAAACTAACGTTGAACGGCGAAATGATGCACTCATTTTTAACGTTAGTACCTTAATCTAAATTACATGATTAACTTATATTACCTACTAAGGTTAAGGTTGGTTAAGGTTACTTCGACCAGCCAACCTCATTCCTATGAAAATATAACGTTTATATTGGCACTACCACAACTCGCTACTGCTAATTCGATGCAGAGATTGGTATCTTAGATGGATTCTATCATCTTGTCTGTTCGGGTTAATTGAATTTCATTACTAGCAGACATGGAAGGGAGGTGAGACAATCGGATACATCAGGAAATTGTGGTTGCAGGCCGTTAAGGTGACGTTCGAATGTCAACTGTAGCCGCATTACTGTTCCTTGATAAAATGAGTGACGTTCGCCGCGATTATGACGTTCATTCCGTCGCTCATTTTATCAAGGATACAGTGGATACAGGATACATCAGCCACAACGACGCAGCGACTAATTTCCTTGATTTGTTTTCCTCGCACAGGTCAATGAAGCTTTTTAGCATTATTCGAGTACTTACCTACAACAACGTCGATTCATACCACTTATTAGTAGGTTATACCTAGTTTAAGTTCTAAGGGCTAGATTTTGTTCTGCGAAGTTATATTTCAATAAGTTTTGGCGAACTATACTGTTCAGGCAATGTTTGTGTAGCAAGGATTTCCTTGATTAGTCCGTGCACTTCTGCACCGTAAGACTCCTCAGCTAAAAAAGCTTGAACGCGCAACTTTGTTAGAGTATATTGCTGCTTATTATATTAAGAATATCGTCGATAATCCTGTGAAGTTTTCGTAGACGTTCGTCTTTTTAGAGTTGAAGATGTAGCTAGAATTCGCAAATGCTAGCTGCTGTTTGGGTTAGTAAGCTGTTTGCACTAGTCATTTGTCCAGCGGCTTATCGAGCTGCTAGCGCGAGCCGATTCAATTTCCTAGGCTGACCCGAATACGTGAGCCGTGCACTGATTTGTCTTGTAAAATAAAATTGGTAAAGCGTGAGTCGGACTTTCATAGTATGCTTATTTTTTCACGGAATTAAAGAGAAAAAGTTTAATTGTTATCGAGACAATATTATCTTATGGGACAAATAAAAAAACGCTGCCTTCTACTGTTATGTTTTATGATCAACTACACATAACTCTTAACTCTATCAAATTACAATTGATCAAATTAATCGCCGAAATCAATTACAGATAGTCATCAGTCTTTAACTGGACCAATATTATTACAGAAATAGCCATTAAAATGCCACTCTCGCGGCCGCGATCCATAAAAGCAAAAACAAATTAAACCATACAAATATTTTTCCAATTAAAATTGGCTTCTCTTTGAAAGACTCGGTTGCCAGCCGAGAAATTTGTTTGCATCGAAATTACATTTGCCTTTTTGTTAAAAAGTCGTCTTTTTATTGGACATATTGCAAACAAATTATACCGAAGTAATACCTACACTGCTTAACATTGATCAAATTAATCGCCGAAATCAATTACAGATAATCATAATTAAGGCCATATATTATGTAAAAGGTCCAATATTTTGTTTGGTAAATACTTGACGAAAATATAGACTGGTATATATAGGTACCTTGTGCTTCTAAGCCAGGCTTATGTCTTTTAATGGTGGGAGAAATGCAAATGATAGTGTTGAGTGGAGGAAAAGGGGTGAATTTGTACAATAGTTATTCTACCACGAAATACCTTCATTTTTTTAGACAAATTAATATTTATTTCGACGTAATTAATACCTTCATTATTTATAGATTATAGTAAAACTTAAATAGGATAATCATTTATTTACATACAATATATATACAGTGGTACTACTAAACGAAATTAATAACTAGCTTACATCTAAAATAGGCCCCTGAGGCATTGTACCAAGGATGCTGGCGGCATTTCCTCGCTGTATCCCAATGCTGAACTTAAATTAATATCTGGAAGGAATACGTATTTTCTTTCAAACAAACAATTAATTTATCAGAAAAGTCCATTGTCCTATAGACAACGACAAGAAGCGTATATAAAAGTATATTTACGTTACAAATAAAATTACTTCACTCTTCTGTCAAATCCATTCACAAAAGAACGGACATAAAATGCTTTGCCACTTTCGGGTTGCCACTTTATATAATTGGCCCTACATTTTTTTCTACTGATCAGACTTTTATATGAAGTTTTTTACCAAAACCATTATAAAATTATTACTTAGACTGCGGTAACAAACTTTTGTTTGAGAGGCAAAGTCAACGCACTAAACTAAAATAAAAGGTTTGCCAGACAGGATGGGTTCCAAGATGAATTTTTAATTAAAATATTTAAAGTATCCGTTGTCTACAAACGTTAATTAGTACTCAACATTTATAAAAAAAAAAAACCTTTATTCTACCACAATTCCATTTTAACATTTCCTTTGCATGCATAATGTTTTTATAATATTATTTAATAATACAGTGAAACCTGGATAAGTGAGACTTCAAGGGACGAGCAGATTTGTCTCACTTAAAGAGGTATTCCACTTACCCAGGCTCTCAGTTAGCCAGGTACAAATAAATTTCTGTCTCATTTACAGAGGGTCCCATTAATAGAGGTGAGAATAGAGGATATATCTCAGTTATAGAGGTGGTTAATAAGGTATTTTGTAATTATCTTTAAATGTTTAGGTAAAATAATCCTTGTCCCTAAATATTTTTAAGTCTGTTTAAATATTTGTTTGAATTTATTTTGAATGATTTTCCAAAGGATAGATTTTTTCAATTAAATTTGATACGGACTTCATTGCGTCTTAGAAATTTATTAATTGAAAATTTGTTTATTCTTGTTAGTTATCAAGATTTCAGCTTTCGTTTCGATAGTTTTAACTACATAAAGTAACTAAATGAAACTTGAAGTCGTTTAGACACAATTAAGCAAATGCGGAATTTGTGGATAGACTAAGAGTTAGTAAGAATACGGAAATAGATCAATAAAGTCCAAGTTAGAGAGGTCATAGATTGACGTTATCTCAGATACAGAGGTAATTCGTATAAAATTCTAAAAAACAATTAGGAAAATGTAATATTATAAATATAGTCTCAGTAAAAGAGGTAAAATACACTCTCTGTCTCAATTATAGAGGTAAATATGACTATAAAATCACAACAACTAATCCCAGTTATAGAGGTTCGTTTTATCTCACTAACAGAGGTAATTCAGTGCTAAAGTGTCGGGACCGCACCATGAGTCCCAGCTATAGAGGTTTCTCACTTATCCAGGTCCCACTTAACCAAGTTTCACTGTATATAAATGTGACTAGTAGTAAAATTAATATCTATTCTTATCACAGTCATTTAAATTGCTTTAAATTTTACTATTACAACTATTAAGTATATCATTTTATTATTAGTATAAATTTAATATTTACCTACGGGTACTTGACCTAAGAATCGATTGAACCCATTATTTTATCTATACAAAAGAGTCATAAATTCATAATCATAAACTTACTTGATAACTATTTTATAATTGGAAGACATGATTTGTAATTGAGTTCTTCTTTGCTGCTGTGTTGAACTTTTAGATAGGTATTATAACAATAACAATGCACTATCAGCCGCAAAAGTACATGGCGACCCTATGAATGAATTCATTCATTATTTCTCCATGCAATTTCGCAGCTCACTGTACCGTACACCGTAGCCTTTTAAATTTGGGGTCTAATATGTTGTTTCAATATTTATTTTAATCTGTAATAAATATTGCCTAGAAGCCGATATATCAGTCTTTAACTGAACCAATATTATTACAGAAATAGCCATCAAAATGCCACTCTCGCGGCGGCGATCCATAAAAGCAAAAACAAATTAAACCATACAATTATTTTTCCAATTAAAATTGGCTTCTCTTTGAAAGACTCGGTTGCCAGCCGAGAAATTTGTTTGCATCGATATTACATTTACCTTTTTGTTAAAAAGTCGTCTTTTTATTGGACATATTGCAAACAAATTATACCGAAGTAACACCTACACTGCTTACTACGATTATTGCAAAAGTAATAGTTTGGACATAAAATTACCAAAATTAAATAAAGTTTATCAATTTTATTTTTGTTACTTGTATTTATAGGTATAGATAGACGGTTTAGTGCATACATTGAAAAGCAAAGGGATCTTAATTTGAATGTACTCAGACCAATATATTAAAATATCGATAAGATTATGGCTGAGTTACATGTTACATTGCACTCGAGTGACTAGAGGACTTAGGCACTTTTTCTTTCGTAAGATATAACATCTTTGGTATTACAGTTTATGACTGCAGCAGCGCATTGAGTTGCTTTTCCGGACGTTTAGTTTCGCGCTATTTAATTGCAAGCGTTGGTAATGTTAATAGGCAAACTATCGCGGCGTCTTTATTTAAAAAAAATGATCGTTAAATTATTTAAAAAATCTGGTATTTTTAGATACGCGAGGCGAGTCGAGTGAGGCTTGTCATATAATATTATTGTACTTGCACACCATAGGGACGCTTGATACTGGATTCGTATTGGTATCATGTTTCACCACTAAACTCTACAACTACCTACGTCCGTTTTCAGACATAGATTTAAGGATGAGTCAAGCAATGTCGCCGAGTACTTAACTAGGCGGTACATGTCCGAGCCATAAAACACAGGCCCATTTCAAACAATAAAACATGACCGGCCGCCTTCGCTTCGGTACCGCAACGAACCATTTCCGAACCTCTATGATCAAATGATGACCGAACCGATGGCCGTTGGGGCGGAAAGGTTCTCGAGTGGCGACCACGTGCCGGAAGGCGCGGCGTGGGTAGACCCCCCACAAGGTGGACTGACAACCTGGTTAAGGTCGCCGGAGTCAGCTGGATGCGGGTGGCGCAAGACTGGTCATTGTGGCACTCTTTGGGGGAGGCCTATGTCCAGCAGTGCACATCCTCTGGCTGATATGATGATGATGATGATGATGATGATGATGATGATGATGATGATGATGATGATGATGATGATGATGATGATGATGATGATGATCAAATGATGCTTTTTTGGGTTCCGTACCCAAAGGGTAATAACGGGACCGTCTGTCTGTCACCAAGCTGTATCTCATAAACTGTGATAGACAGTTGAAATTTTCACAGATGACGTATTTCTGTTGCCGCTAAAACAACAAATACTAAAAAGTACGGAACCCTCGGTAGGAGAGTCCGACTCGCACTTGTCCGGTTTTATAGAAAACGATGACTCGGACGCTTCGGCCCGGACCCGGACCGTTCTAGCGTAAATCATCCTTAAAACGTTTTCATATTGAGTTCAATCAGTAATTTGTGGTTAATGTAAACAAACCTCCAATTTCACAAATGCAGACCACTCGTGAAATTTGACGTGAAGACTATTAGTATTGATTGATTGTGCATTCCCGTGATTAGTGTTTATCTTACAATTGACCGTTCAATGGGTTTGTCCATTCATCGCCATTAGGTCGTAATTAACAAAAAGCATTAATCACTTTCAAACTGTCTAACATGTTGTTTGTCGCCTCGGCTAGGCTGAAAACAAGGGTAATGGTAAGATTCCATTTCTAACCGCAGCTGCACTACCGGTACTGAACGCGTCGCTGTCATTGTCAATTTCCATAGTAAAATTGACAGGTAGTGCAGCTGTCGTTGGAAATGGAATGTTACCCTAAAGGACAGGAGACGAGCCCTAATAATAAATACCGGGTAAACTACTTACAAGCGTTACCGATTTAAAAAACTGTCCTATTTTTATTGTGTTAGTGGTGATGCGAATGCAGACTGAAGATGAACGTTTTTTCCGTTTTTCTGTACAATTTACCAACGCAAAGATTGTTGCAAATCATTATTAATAAAATTCAGCCTATAAGTATATGATATGACCCACTGCTGGCCACAGGCCTCCACTCAAGGGCGAGAGGGTTTGGGCTCTAGTTTCCACGCAGCGCTGCACGCTGGGTTCCGCACGCTGCACGTAGCGTAGCACGCTGGTTGCTGCTTGCTGGCTGGTTGGCGGTTTCGTAATTTTACCTACATGTAACATTTACAGTGGAGTAGATATTGTGACTAAACTTCGTGGTATGACAGCCTATACCTACCTACCTACTTCACAAAATTTATGATATACATATTTTATTTTATTATATTCTTTAATTTATGGGACTTTGCCTTTCAATTTTTTTTCTGTTTTTAACAGAGAGAAGAATATCCAGACGACTTAAGTACTAAAAAAATTACTAAGTTGAATTTAGAGCTAAATAAATAAATGATTTACTCATTGAGATCATTTGACAAGACGTATTGATTATTACCGTTTTATTAGCCCTCTTTTTCTCAATTGAATTTTAAAGATGATTCGAATTAGCCACCTGGTCTAAATCTGCCGCACTCCTATAGTGTATTCATGAGCTCACTCGCTTCAGTACCCGCCGTCTCACGGTCCTCAAAGGTTTTTAATTGTCATTTTCACCAATTTCATTCCTTTTAATGTGTGTCAAATAAATGAATTTGTGAAAAACGGCCTCGGTCATCATCAGTACACAATTGATTACGCGGCCTAACATCCGTTCATCAATTGTAGAGCGATAAACGTCGGGCCGGGTTTGCAAATGACAAATGTTTGCTAATGACTCTCGGGTGAAAACCGAATAATTTCACGTATATTTTACAGACTGTTATGATGAATTAATAAATCTTATATTATAAATTACAGTAGGACTTGTTTGTTGTGGCTAAGATTTATAAGTTTCATTTCGCAACATATTTTGGAGTAAATATGTAATGAGAGTATCGCTGCTCGTGATGGAGTCCGACTAACGTTAACGTCTAAAGTCAAACGTTATATATTCATAGAAATTTGTCATTGTCACATGTTGTTATTACAAATCCATGCAGAGTTTGCGTGGTCAAACTCTAGTACCTCCTCACCTAGGTACCCTAAAAATTGTATCTCGAGGAATAAAAAATAAGTCATGATTTTAGTTAAGTATGCGTATAATTAAATTTAACAAGAAAATTTATGTAAAATAACAATAGCCAATCTCATTAGGTAGTAATACGTTTTTAAGTGCCGTTTAAACCCTTCCAGATTGGACAACGTTACGAAATTAATTAAATTTGTTCAATCAGGATCACTGCCTTAATGCCTTTAAAATTGCAGGAAACCTTTGCTCGTTTACGGAGGTCTAATTTCTAAATTGATTGATAGCTCCGCTCTGTTGAGTTGAGAACGGTAAATGTAAATTATGTGCAATCAATGTCGGAGCACTTGGAGTAAGTAGTCATTCTCAGTTTGATGAAGCTTTATTTTACCTGTAATAAGATTTTGCTAAATATTCCGTGATAAAATAACTGTCACTTTTTAACTCCGCGGGATAGAAAGTGACGGACACCGTTTTACCACGCTGTCACGTAGACAAAAACGACCATCATATCCGTACCTTAGAGCATTTAATAACCGGAGTTGCCTTTAAGAGCTTACCTCTTTGCCGAAAACCTTGCACAATTGTGCAAACTTTTGTGACTGACATTTATCTGACATGGCTATTTGTACGTTACGTACGAATCATGTATTAATAGCCATACATTTGACGTGCTCCTCCCCCGCAAAAATCGGCAGACTGTTTTGTACAGAAAATGACAGCCAAGACGTTTCCAGTTACTAAATGCTCTAAGATCCGTACTGAAATATAATCTCTTATTAATTTTTGCTGTAACATTTCTATAATATAATCACCGTAAGGCGCTTATAAGTGCCGAAAGAAGGCTTTAATAACGTGCACGGATAAATAAGTAAGCAATACAATGACACACGAACTTTCGCCTTTAAAGGAGGCATTAAATGGGTCCTTAACGCCGGCGGATTGCGCTCTGTGAATAATGGAGAAGAAATAGCTGAAGGGGCGCCATTTTTAACGTTGGCTGAATAGACTCGTAACTCCATAGTCATTCAGTGCAGTAATGTAAGATACGTGACCGCGCATTGTACACGTTCACGGGTCCAACCACTTTACTTTGGCTCAAACCAAAACAAAGTGATTTCTTCGCCTAAGTGGTTCCTTGGCGGTGGCGTGATGGGGCAAATTTTCCTCGCAGTATTTTTTTACGCGACGTGGGAACATGGACACTGCTCGACAAGAAAGTTCGACACTGACTACTTTTAGGTACTTATTGCTTGATATCCTAACAGTCGTATGTCTACAAATACATAAAAATGCCAAATACGGCTTACTCTGAGCCAAAAGTGTCCTTTGGCAGAATTTATCTAAGTGTTTCTAAGATGTTTTTAAGGAGTGGAACCATCCAGATTTTTGATGCAAATGGGGGGAGGAAGCTTTCCTGCGTCGGCGACGTCTGAAATTAATTATTGTTTAAGTTTAGGTTCTAAGTCAAGCTCGGTATCAACTAAATCAAAGATTTAGACGTAGAATTTATCCAAATTGGTTCAGCGGTTATTGATTCACCAAACATTCAAACTTCCTTCCCTTCCTTCACACTTTTACGGGATTATCCATAACATAACAAGACAACATTCCTCAAAGTTTCGAAGAGGCGTGTTCAACTTACCAGTCCCTTACAAGTATGGGAACGTAAGTCAGGGCCGAGATGCCCGGCCACTTGTTTGTTTCGTGGTTAGTACAAGATTGCATAACAAAGGAAATGTGTAGTTACATTGTCGGCCGGCCGGCTAAACAAGGATGTTCTGCAAATTAAATTACCTTATTAGTCTTATTGGTACTACAGATCTTTGAAGCTTTCACGATCTTAATACACGTACTTAATATACGTCAGCGACAAGATCAAAGATAGCTGTCACTTGTTAAATTTAGAGAGCCCAAGGCTTCAATTAACAAAGAGAATTATTTTCCAGCAATTGTATAATACCGTAAACTCTGTACGTTCCATCACTAACGATTCTTCGAATCCACAACCATAACAAGGTAGTAATAATAGTATTGAGATCTCTAACGGCTTTCATATTGATTGTCTCTGTGACAAGATACCCACACTTAAGTACCCACGTCAGCGTCACCATAAGCTATATAGAAAAGTGGATACTTATGTTAGGGCACCGATTGTTCAATCGAACAACTAATGTTCGACCCATCATAGAATTTTACTTTTCAAATCAATGTAATGCCAATGACGTAGTAAAATTTAAAAGATTTCACAGTGGGTAAGGAATCAAGTTGTTCGATAGATCGTTGAGTCATTGTATAAAACAATTCAAAACGACTCGAATGTAATTTATAGGAATGTTAATTCAATTATTATTGATATTCTTTGTGTAACATGTATGGAAGCATAATACAAAAATGAATTAAACAGACGTTTTTGGGCCAATCATTACTTATTATGAGACCAAATGATATTAGGCTACTACTTTAATAAAGAAAAAAAAATTAGGCCTTTTTTATATATTAAATATATACTCGTAGCGCAAATTTTACCTTGTTTCGTACTTGACACATAGATTAGATTATGTATCATTTCTCATGGCGCTATCCTAAGTGACCCCATATTTTCCCATATTATTTTTCCCCATATTATTTTTGAAAATCTGATAATATCAAACATATGTAAACCGCTGATTTTAAACCTCTTCCATAACATTTCAGAATCATCATTAAATCAAAATTCAGCTTTTCACAGGAAAGCAATAAATCACACGTAGCAATAAAAAAAACCATTCGGCGTACGTAAATAGGGGTGAAACGTACGAAAAGTAATAATTTTATCGCGGATTTTGCAATCTACCAAATTTTATATCGATAACAGAAGCTCTCGCCGATAACAAGCACATCTGCTAGTCATTCCGAACACGTTCAGCTATAGAGCCATACAGAGGAACGCTCTCGTAGACAAGAAATTGCCCTCTTTATGGCTTCTTGGCGTAGATTTTATGTCCTCCACTTACGAACATTGACTTCCGAGGTCGACTCGGGTATTCAAAACGTGACGTCGTACATTTTGAAAGTATTTACACGGAATCGGTTGTCATCAGAAGGGCATTTTAGCTATTTTTTTCCTTGTCAGAGAGCAACGATTTCAATGTTATTCAGTAAATTGTCATAACGAAATACTACGAAAATAATAATCTTTATTTCATACAATGATTTGTTTTTATTGGATTCTCCCATATTTAATATTTCTACCGGGTGTGGCCTGTAACATGAGCAAAAAATTAATCTGTAGGCTGTACGCCTCATACTGACCAACATTTGTTCAGTGACTTTTAAAAATAACTTGCGGTTTGATTTTTAATTCACTTTAAAGTTTATTCTAAGACGCAATGTATTGCGAATTTTGTTATGTTTAAGGCGTGACAACGAACGTCAGTGACAATGATATGGCGTGGCGATGGCGTTCATTGAAGATAATATTTATTTTGTATGAAAAAAAGGGAGTCTAAATACTTCATAATTTTTAAAAGTTGTTGAACAAAAGTGTCACGTTTGAGGAGTACAATCTATGTTTTAATTATTTGCTCGTGTTACAGGCCACACCCGGTATAAAAGCGAATGATATAATAGAATATAATAAGAATATTTATTTTCAGTACTAAGGCAAAGGCCGTCAAATTATCAGAAACGCGATCAAAATCGAAATGGTGTCAAGTGTGATTGGATGTATTGAGTTCAAAAATGATAAGTGATTGCGTAAATCATTTAATTTTGCTTATGTAACAGTATATTCCAAGATATAATCATCCACCATATCTCGTGAATACATACAGCTTTTCCTATTTTCCAGGCTGTTATTAACCTTACGTTTTGGTATATTAAATCGGCCGCTGAAGCTCACACTCAAAACTCGTAGATATATTTTGTAGGTATATTTGTTACCAATAGGTAACCTTTTAAAAGAAAAAAAGATCTCCTGATTATATTATTTCATTACGTTACGTCCTAGGAAATACAGTGGTAGCTTTAATAACTAGCAATTCAATTAGCCGTTTCCTAGACATGACGTTATTGTATCGGAAAAATATTTCTTTGCCCCTTCAAAGGGTAGAATTTTCTTGTAATTGAGGAAATAGTTACATCCTGTTGCTAGTTAAGTTCGATTTGTTACGATCTGTAGTGTTTTGTGACAATAAAAATAATAATTTATCCGTTTTAAAGGTAAATAGGTACCTAAAATACACATGTTTTACTACCTTATTGTTAAGGTTACAATTACATTCGTAATATAAAAAAAAAAAAATCATTTATTCAGATGAAATAAACCCTATTATACAGATTTTTTTCTTCTGCCAAACTGCAGATATGATATGATATTTATGTGACCTTAAATAAAACCCTATACATGTAAGCATAGTCATAAATATAAGAAGCGCCGTTCGAGCGTTTTAATTATACCATAGAGGCAAATATTTTTGAGCCCAAGCCAGGTACTCGAGTAATTTCCGAGCATTATATAAGGTAAACGTATACTGGTGCTCGACGCGGTCCCAATACATGTCATCTTGAAACGTAAGTCATTGTCAATAGTGACAGCAAGGTGTCATCTATTGGGCATTAGCATGTCGAGCACTAGTACGTTTACCTTACTTCACTGCGTAATTTTACACAACTGCTCAAGTACGTCATGTTATCAGGGTTCATAATTTTTCTATTTGATTATATTTTACAATCACATTCCCCCCAAAACCGCCATTCCACTAGATACCATCGCTCACACTGTTAACTGTCCATTTGTGGACCTTATGCCTTATGTAATAAGGTCCATTGATGGACAGTTAAGAGTGTTGCTGTTTGTACCCCACGCCTAAAAGCTGACACCTTACAAAATAACACTATTGATATACGCCGATACCACAAATTCCTGTCTGTGGTTGCGGCTTTCTGCATACCAACGTCCGGATGATAAATCGCCATATTACTTTTACAACCTCGCATCACAAATTGCATACAAAAATCAATCTTAACTGTACGGTATAGCGTTCATTTTTCAAGAACTTAGAGATACTTACATACAAAAACGTTAGATTACTTTTACAACATCGCATCGCAAATTGTATACCTAAAATCTATTTTAATCTTAACGACATAGCATTAATTTTTCAAAAACGTTGGTGAAATATATGGTTCGATTAGTTTTGAGTAGAAATTCAATAGTAGCGGTCAACACGTAGGTAAACGCTAACCGGTGACTATAGCTTCCGATTTGCGGTATTCAAATTACCGTGTCAGTTGTCACATTATCTGTCATGAGCTTCGACATGATTGGCTAGACCATGATGAAACCGGACGTCTTTGAATCTGAAGGCCACATGCGCGTTCCAGGGTTAGCCAGCTAACTCCGAGTAAACCGTTTAAACTCGGAGTTAACAGTACAGTTTAATTAACCCTGTATAAACAGTTAACTTCATTAACTGGGTATACGTACTCCTTATTAAAATTATACAATCACATAGTTTTTAACCTCATTAAAATTGTTTCAAGAGCTCGTATAAAATGTTTGCCTTTATTATATTTTCTTTAATTACTACCCCTTATAAAACAAAGTCCCCCGCCGCCGCCGCGTCTGTCTGTGTGTAAATATGTATGATCGAGATAAACTCAAAACCTACTGAACGGATTTTACGGAACGGAGATAAATACAATACAAAGATGAAAAGATTGTGACAATAAAAATTATAAATTCATGCAGTTTTCACCTATCAATAGAGTGATTCTTGAGGAAGGTTTAGGTGTATAATTTGTTAAGGTTTTGTGTAACACTTGCGAAGCCGGGGCGGGTCGCTAGTTATAAACTAATTCTGAACCAATAGGAACCTACTCCCGAACATTAATAATATACGTAAAAATCGGCCTCGTAATCCTGTCAATGCTAACACGCGTTCGCCTCGGACATCCCGCATGCGAGAAAGGCAACAAAAAGAGGCTTTACTCCGTATGCCGAGGCATTAACGTGAGCCCGGTTGAACCGCTCTAGCGGAGGTTTGTTAAAACATGCGAATTAAAACAGCATGCGGTTATTTCCGTACGTGAAATTTTGTGATGGAGTGAAACTCAATCAAGCTACCAAAATAGCTTCTTTACAAATGCAGTGTATTTGATAACCAGGGACTGGGCTAGTATTGAGAATATAGATGAGAAAGTTCTAAAAACTATTAGGGAATTTTACAGGGATCAAACTAAATTTAAATTTTGGAAATTATTTCTAGCTACGAATATGAGACCACCTATTTGTCTACTGTTATAAAGAATACTCGTATGTCTATTCTATTCTATTGTCACAATAGTGCTGCAATAAAATAATTATTTATAAAATATAAACACCTTTTGTACGTCAAAACAGGCTAAGATATTGATCTAACTGAAGCTGAAAATACGACACGTTTCAGAATAGATCTCTTTGAAAAAGAGTTTGTAAGGTATATCGCATATAAATATACGGCTCGATTCGGAAAATGAATTAGATTTCTACTAGACTTCAACAAGTTACGATACGGATAATTTAAAGATATTTGTAAAATAGATATGTCAAATTTAACATTTCCGCGATTCTCGAGGTCCTCTGGAACGATTTCGACAAGTTATGACTTAGATGGATATCTAAGTCATAACTTATCGAAATCTTGGATAAGTCACATCTAGATGTAGATATGTAATGTAGATCTAGTTGATCTCTAAATCGTCTCAAGATCTTGTGATTATCTCGAAATCCGAATAGTTCTGATAGTCTCGCCGTCGGTGCTCAGTGCTCACTCTCAGAAGTAACGCTCTATTTAGAGACGGTCACTGAATAGTTCCATATGCAGACATCCGTGGTATTTCCATTCATATATTATTTAAATTAGAAAAAGATCCCGCAGTATTCTTAAGCGTAGTTTTTATTGAAGATGCCACGAAGGCTTTCCATGCAGGCACGTGCTCTGAAGCGCTCATTGTATTCCGATTTAAAAACGGAATACATTTCAAAGATATTTTCTGCCATAGGAAGTGAGAGTAATTGTTCAGCGTGTGACGAGTGATATACATAATACATACCTACCTACTTGTAGATAAATACGACTACGTTTTGATAAGTTGAAAGCTTAAAAGTATAAAGAATAATAAAGATTGTTTTATTTAACATATTTAGTTAGGTACTTACAGTTTTGCACATAATAATTTTGAGAGAGGTGAATGTATTTCTCCTCAGTCTTCCGTTGACCATGAACGCTATAAAGAGTTCGAAATGTTGGGATGTATTTTAAATTAAATATACGCGATATAATCCATCAAAATAGTTTTACTTTATGAGTAACTATCGCGATAAATAAATAAATAAGGTAGGTAAATAAAGACAATATACCAAGTACCAACCACGAAATTTTATTTCTATGCAACTTTACAAGTTCACTCTTCTCAGTGACAATCATATGATGTGAGATCCCTATAGTGACATTTATATTGATTGTCACTGTAGCAATACGTTACGAAGTCGCATAGATATTAAATTGCTTGTCCTCTCGCGACGAATGACGGTCCCTATGACGGTTCCTTCAAGTATGTAAATAAGTAAATAACACTAGTACTAGTACTAGTAGTAGTAGTAGTAGTAGTAGTAGTAGTAGTAGTAGTTAGTAGTAGTACTTTATTGTACGAAAAGAGGAATAAAGGTACATCAGATAGAACATAAATATAGTACAAGGGCGAACATCCCTCAGACGGATCTCTTCCAGTTAACCTATAGGTAAAAGCTGTATCTTTTGGTTGAGCTTAATTTAAAAGTAATGCAAAACTTCCAAAAAATGTCTACAAACATTCCATATAAAATGACATGACATAGGTTTAGGTTTAAGATGTTTATTTCTCAAAATATCACAGCGCCTCATTGACACCTCAGGTGACCGGAGGGCTGGCAGCTACCTCGGCCAGAGGATAAGCCTGGCCATCCAAAAAGGTAACGCTGCCAGCCTTCTGGGCACCATAACGCATGAAGGTGACCTGGGGAGCATTTTTTACTTATAAGTTTAGTTTAAGATTTGTTTTATTTTAGTTTTAATTTTAACGTTTAGTTTCTTGTGTTGATTTTGGTCTCAAAACATAATAATCACTTCGTGAGAAATACATGTTTACACTATCATAATACAAAAGAGAGGGTAATTAATAATTATACAAAAATTACAAAGCCAATTCTAAACAACTAAGTATAAAACCATCTAAAACTATTCTATTACGAGAGTTATAAGTACCTACAATCTACCAACATCTTACATTTTCTTTTACTAAGGTTGTGTTTAAGGAAAGTATCCACATTGCCACTGGTCCTTTGTAATCTTTATTAACGAAGAGGTCACCCCAGATTCATTTCAGGGGCTTTTAATCCACGTCCATTCACTGGAATACTATTCTCTGCTTCCGTAGGAATGGGCTTTATGCGATAAATTGCTTACTAATCCTTAAGCCTAGTTGCACGTAGAATTCTTGAAGGTAAAAAAGCGTTTTCGTTCGCATTAAATCCTAGCGTGTTAAAAGCTGTTATTTATATGGACGTCTCATTTGAAAAAGAAACTCGCATTTTTGCTTCGAAAGCGGGACACAAAAACTCTAGCCCAGAAATGGTTTGTGATTTACAATTTTGTAGGTAAGAATCGTTGAAATATTATGCCCCGGCCACCTAAGGTGGTGGTACTGGTGCTCGACGCGGTCCCATTACATGTCATCTTGAAACTTAAGTCATTGTCAATAGAGGTGAGCAGGATGTCATCTACTTTTGGTTTTAGCATGTCGAGCACTAGTACCACCACCTTACTCGACGAGTGGCAAGCGAGGGAAGTAGGCAGAGACGCAGTGTGGCCGCGCTACTCGTCATGCCGCTCGTCATGCTCCTCGTCATGCCCACCGCTCGCTATTTTGTGGGTTTTTTGGCACGAGTCAAAGGACCGGCAAGGAGCGTCGCGATTAATCGCGCGAGTAGGGCAGTGTGTGGCTGGAGCGGGCAACATCGCGGCAGCGCGATGAGCATAGGGACCGTGCGCGTTGGAGGGTCTGCCATCTTATTGCGACCTGGATCGGAAACATATGTGCACATTTACATTGCCAAAGCAAGTGCTACCATCTACCGTTCTCGTCGGTACTAGGGAATGCAAATCGGTTATTTTCGGTTATTTTTTGTATGGAAATTATCGGTTATTAACCGAAACCGCGGTTATTTCCATACAAAAAATAACCGATTTGCATTCCCTAGTCGGTACGTTTCCTTGTGCTTAGTAGGTTCTGCAATCTTGTTGGCTACATCGGAAGCATAAACGACACATTTACGTCTCGCGCCAAAAATCTGACGGATCCTATGCTGCCCCCTATAATTCATGCACGGGGCCTATGATAGTCTGGCCGAGGTATTATATTTGATGCGAAGCAGAATTATATTTTGCTCTATCATGCGTACTTTTGGACTTGTCGGAATAATTTCATTTCGATCAATTAATAAATTTTAATTAGGTTGACTTACGGCGGCCATTTTCATTATGAAATATCTCAATTAGCAAGTTCATGATTTACCTTAATTTTTTACCGCATAAAGTGTGTACCTGATTAAGAACCACATGTTTACTTCTACGGAGTTCTTTCTAATTGTTCTGCGTAATGCAAAACGAAGTATGGATAATATTTATCGTTTAGCGTTTAATTTTAATCTACTGTTATCGCTTTTCCACAATAAAAATATTATCACACACCACAATAACTTTGGCAATTCAAAACAAGTCTAAAATAAAAATCCTTTTATATTTGTATATTTAGTGACTTTTATTTGATTGTCTATTTAATATAAACCCGAATTCAAAAGTGACAAAAACACACCGAAACGCCGAGCTAAAATAACACAGAGTTTTAAATTCAAATTGGTATCCTTTTCTATTCATAGATATTCAAAAATAAAAACAAGCAATCGGAATACACAAACACGGCTTTAAAATATTACAGACTAAATTCTGCCAGCGACCTCGTCTGCGTAAAAAAAGTATTTCCGTAATAAATTTCTCCCTATGTTTTACCCCTTTAAAGGATGATTTCCGAGATAAATACAAACTTATTTTCTTTTCCGGGACTCAAACTATATGCCTACCCAATTTCATCCTAATTACCTGGCCGATCCTGTTCTATAACCGCGAAAATCGATTATTTGATTGCGATAAGGTAAATAAAAGTAGGTACCGTCACGGACTAGTCTACTAGGACGAGCAATCGCCATATTGAGTAGCGTACCCCGGAAGAAAACATTATTTTTGTATTAAACTTAGATGGCGTTTGTCATTCAGCGGGCTGTAAGTTGTGTAGTGTATTCCGCAAGAGGTCGCTGCCACTAGAAGAGTTGTAGACGTTGTAGTTGTTAGGTGTAGTTGGTGTAGTTCTTAGTTTTTCTTATACGAGCGGATAGATGGCGCAATAATTTGTATACTACCGCATCATTTGCGTTTCTATGTGTGAACAGCGCATCTGTACACGTGTCATTGTGTGAGTTAGTTGCTTTGCTTTGCAGTAAACATTCGATGTTTTAGATAAAAATGGTCTTCACTTCACAGCAAGATGTGTTATTGTTAATCGTGTAAACACTAGCAGAAGTAGTGACTGCAAATTTTATAGATTTCCAAAAGTAGTGTGGAAACAAGAACAGCGCAATAAATGGATAATTGCCGTAAGGACAAAAAAGTAAGTCACCTAACCTAACCTCTAAAATCATATTACCTTCCTTAAATACGCAATCATTTGATTTATGTTTTAATCGTATGAAGTTTTAACGGTGAATTATTTTGTTACAGTCCCGATGGATCTCTATGGCACCCAATTTGCAGTGCTCACTTTATCGGTGGTAGAAAGGCTGATGAACAAGTCAGTCCCAGTTATGTTCCAAGGATATTTCCCCCGCAGTAAAAAACAAAACGGATTGACGAAAATGCGGCAATATCGAGGTTTCAACGTTATATGGAACGAAGAAACGCGAAAAAAATAGAAGCAGTTAATGCTATTAATATAACTAATACAAGTGACTTTGAATTGCTGGAAAACAGTGTCAAGAATATTCTGCTCGTATGTTGAAGAAATAGCAGCTGGTACATCAAATTAGGTTTTTTGGCCAGACAAAAATGTTGTGCAGCAGACAATGCCAGAATGCTTCCGTCCGGAGTATAGTAACACTAGTCATTATTGATTGTACAGAGTTTCCTATAGAAGTACCATCAAGTGTTGATAATCGTGTGTATTGCTACTCACTCTATAAAAAGTGCTTATTAGTATTACTCCAAGAGGCTTCATTTCGTTCAAGTCAAAAGTAAGTGGTGAAAAAAAAAGTGTCTCCCAAATAACGGTAGTCAGGATTAGTCGACTACTTAGAAAATGGGGATATTGTATTGGCTGATAAGGGATTTCCGGCAATAAAGAAGGTAATTGATGAAAGTGGAAAAGAAATTGCTATTATTATGCCACATTTTCTCCAGAATAAAGGTGAATTTACAAGGGAAGAGACTGATGCAACTTATAAAATAGCTCGAGTCAGAATTCATGCCGAAAGAATAATGCAGCACTTAAAAAATTATCAGATACTACATAAAATACCTGTAAATTTATTTTATCATATTGATGATATATTACATGTTTGTTGTGTACTGGTAAACCTGCAACCACCTATATTTTCAAACAAATAAAACAACAGTTATTTTTTACAATATTTACATTATTTAAAAAGCTATTAAAACATTTTTAATTTAAATTTGTTTTTATTTCACACAAAACCTGTAAATGTTATGTGACTTTTCATGTCTGAAGGACCCTTATTGCACATGGAGCATAAGGAACCACAGACATTGACCGCCACATATTTATAACATGGGCCCGTGGACCTATGAAAATGTGTCAGTCAGGTTAGGGTTTAATATGACCAAGCACTGGACTGATCAACATTTTCATAAGTCTAATGTACAGTCAAGTTCATAAATGTGTGTACATTTTTTCACCATATTACAATGGATAAAGGTAAAGAAATTTATACATATTTATGAACTCGACTGTACATACCATTTGTCATATATTTCTTTATTTCAGTCACATGCATAAACTTACAGCTAAGGATGCCAAAACGCTTATGCGATAGGGACAATACATACATCAGAATCAAACATAGTCTAAAGATTCAAACATTAAAACAAAACAAAAACAATCAAATAAGGTCAGGTTAATATTTAGGTATGCTAGGATTCTAAGATATTAAAATGTTGAGTTCCTTACTTACAGCTAGGTATGTGTATTGCTAATTTTAACAAAGTGTGATACTGCAATATTCGGCTACTTTACTATACTTACATATAAAAAAAAACAGTAATAAACATTTTGAGTTAACAACATTTAAACATATAAATTATTATTTTTAACTAAACTTAATTAATCAGTATGCTTCATGCCTGTATGACAATGATGCTAACTGTACTTATTGAGATCAGTAGTACCTTACCTTTTATTACATATTTTAAAAGTTAATTACCTAACATTGTATTGATTATATTTTTACCTGTAAAACTATGCTTTGGCTGGTTTTTCTCACTCAAAGTTTGGTTTGTTCTTGTAGAATACAAGAGCGGTAGATAATGAGCGAAGTAAAATTCTTCACTTTTTAGAATTGCTGCTTTAATAAAGTCTTCGTCTCTGTCTGCTCTTACTATACAATACAACTACCTTTTGGTGAATATATAAAGAAATCACACATATAATAGTCATACCAGTGTCATACACTTGCACTTGAATTTGGGTATAATATAATATGGTTTGCTTCTTTTTAGTTCTGGTTGATCATTCACAAACTGCAAATATTACACTAATTATATTGTTGTTTATCAAAATCTACAATAGGTTGGTTTTTACAAGATACAGGACTTCTACTAACATTCTGACACATTCATTGCATATGTATAACAACACCGTCTACACTAGTGCACAACCAAGGCTTTCTTAGTCTCCTCGCCGAGTACCACTCTTGACACATTGATTGTTCTATTGTGTCACTACATAATTTAGAAATTTCTTTATCTGCCAACACAACATTAGCTTCATAAAAGTTTTTTAATGTTTTTTCTATCTAGACTAGCTTCACTTTGGTACACATCAAACTCTTTTCTAAAAATACTAAAGTTTTCAAGACATGTAACACAATCTTCTTTTTGAATATTAATATCAGTGTGTTCTACTAAATTTTGGATAACTTTGCTAACGGAAATTTCAATATCTTCTGTACAATTTATTTCAGCAGCTTCCAGTAAGTACACGTTTTAAGGCACAATCTTCCTTTAAATCTGAGACATCGAACTGAAAAGCTTCACACTTGTGTTTCTTTGATGTAGGATACATTTCGTGGAAGTATCTCCCTTTGGATTACTTTTCGTTCGTAAATTGTGGGACACTTGGCTTGCCCCATTTTTGTTCCTGGCTGGTTTTAGTGGTGGTGATTGATGTAGTAAATTAGTGCTGCAATGTGCTTGCATTTGCCACTTTTTTAATAAACACAATCGCATGTTACACTAGTAACATGACGATTGATATTAAGAATTAAGGCTGCCTTGTACGCAGTCGCCGTCACAGAGGCTTGACGAACCACTCGGGCTTTGATTATGTAGCTCCTGGCCTGGCGCCTTGCCAAATGTCTTGCACCTCCAGTACGTGCCCAGCTAACACCAAATTTTTGCCCTTATTCATTGTCTCGAGCTGGAAGACAATTTCATGGGTTATGGCACGAAACCCTGTTCCCGTCACAAGCACGTTCATTTTAACTGAAAACCACAATGCTAATGTAATTGTCAATACAGCCATCGTCCAAAAATGTCGAATATACTGTAACATCATTAGATTTCATTGAAATTATTACGATGTTTACTTACTTCTCGTTTGAAAGTTTTGTGACAGAATATCTCGCGAAAGAAAGATAGAAAGTTGCGCTCGCTAGGTGGCGCTGTGGTCGTGCATGGTCGGTCCCAAATGTCCGAAAACATGACTACCTATTCGATTTTTCGAAGATATATTTGATACGTAAAGGTGTATCCAGATTAAACAATTTTTCGCCAATCTGATTAAATTGCCCGATCTAGTCGAGAAGAATACCAATTTGTGAGGCCAGTATTTTCGTTCTGGGGCATTTTTTCAATTTAGAGGGCTCTAATATCACCATAAATCTAAACTTGGAGATTGACGCCAATTACATTTCTGATCAAATCGACCAATTTGATCAGGCCCGACAGGATAAATCACTTTTTGAAGATGTCAATAGGTATTGTAATTTGTGATGAATTGTATACATAAGTACATATTGTATTCATTTTCTTTAACATGACTACCTAGAGTCAGACCGAGAAAAGTCTGCAGCGATTTTGATAGCCCATACAGTGCAAGTGTCATTTTAAGGCACACAATAATTGCACACCGGCTCACAGCGTGGGATTTCCGATCAGTTTTGACTATCTTCATTTTTTAATTCATCGCATTAACCTCATCAAATTAATGCTCAAAGTGAAGGTCCAAAATTTTATCATGCATAGTTTTGGAGATAATCAAAAACTCGAGAAATGTCCATAGAAACCTAAGAAATGTAATTTCTCATTTTACGTGCATCTTTTTTAAATATTCTATTTTAGATCTATTAGGGCTGTTCTGAGGTATTCCATTCATCAAAAAAAAGTTTAATCTATGATCCAGAATGGCGATATATATTTTTTTTTACATATAGAAAAATATTTTTTTTTCTCGATAATCCTACAATTTTAGCATTTTATTTCTAAACAAAACGGTTCTATGCTACGATAGGCAGTACTGAAAAAAAAATTGAACGAAAATAACGCAGGATTGCCGAAATATGTATTTTTTAATATTTGGGTCAGGGCTGTGTACCTACATAGTTAAAATGTCTGTAAATCCAAATGAAACACAAGCGGCCGTATCTGAAAACCGTAGTAACACAATAAAATATTTATTGTTGTAATAATTAAGCATTTATTTGGTACATCAAGTATTTAGATTGTTTAGTGTGTTTTCGTTGTTGTTTGAGTGTAGAGTATTTTGTTGTTACGCTTGCCTGAAAAGCATTAACTCTATAGTAGAACGAACGGCCATATCAGGCCACTGTGACATATCTCTGATGAAGAATATGATGTGGTGTTGGGAAGGCGTCCCTCGTATATGTATTTTTTGATGTGAAACGTAAGTGAAATGTCTTTAAAAACCCGTAGGGGTCAGATCAAAAACTAAGTAATTAAGTCCGACTTACGCCTGACTGCATATTTCTAATAGGTTTTCCTGCCATCTATAGGTAAAGACCTATTTTGTGTATTTTTTTTTTCAAAACTTTAGACCCAGTAGTTTCGGATCTAAAGGGCGGGGGGAATGGTCATTTTTTTAATCGTCTCATTTACCCCCCAAAAGTGCCCCCTATGTTAAAAATTAATTTATTTACGTTACATGTCCGTCTTCGGGTGACAGACTTACATATGTGTACCAAATTTCAACTTAATTGGTTCAGTAGTTTCGAAGAAAATAGGCTGTGACAGACAGACAGCCAGACACACGAGTGATCCTATAAGGGTTCCGTTTTTTCCTTTTGAGGTACGCAACTCTAAAAAATTGTTATCAAGTTCACACACGACTGTGAAGAACGTTACACAAATTGCTGTCGAAACATGTCATGGTTTTGTCAAAAGCAGCAAGATAGAAGAAGAAATTCTTATTCATTCGGATGATGATGATAATGATGATGAATTATGACAATTCTCAATAAAGAGTTAAATTCAAAATTTTCTTTGTCAAAAACTATACCTATTGAAGTATTATTTCTTAACTTCAAACTTGACAACCCTATTTCCATAGAAATCGGAAAAAAACTTAGAAATGTTATAAATCCTAAATCCCGCAAGATTAGCTTTTGAAATTTTGAGGAATTATAGTTTATAGTCTATTTTAGTTTAGGAATTATAGTCGGATACGTCATTACCAAACTCAAGTGTAGCTGGGCGGGACATGTTGCCAGGCAGAGTGATGACAGGTGCGCCAAAATGTTAACGGAATGGTGGCCGCTTACAGACGAAAGGAGTGCCTGGCGTCCGTTGGCTCGTTGGGTGGATGACATCCGGAAGACTGCGGGTCACTTCTGGATGAGATTGGCTCGGGACCGGGATAAGTGGCGTACTCGAAGAGAGGCCTATGCTCAGCAGTGGGCGATAAAAGGCTGATATGATGATGATGTATGATGATAGTTTACCTTATTTTAATTACACTCTATAAAAAATAAAAGGCTAATATTGGAAAATATATGAGAAATAAAAAAAATGTTAAAAAACTTTAGCATCTTATAACTTTTAATTCAAAGGCACTATTAAGATGCTGATATTTTGTACAATTATTGAGTATCTTTCACTTAAACTCAGTAATAAAACTTGCGGCCACATTGACAATACTTTAGGAAATAAACCGATAAACATGATTTCTTAAGGTCATTGACCTCATCTACAAAAAAAAATATTTTACGTAAACTAAGCAAGATCACACGGGAGTTTTACAGTGGGATGTAAAATATTATAAAGCATATAATAAAAATATAAAACGAAGGTGGTCAAAACTGATCGAAAATCCCTCACTGTGCGGCTGCGTGTGCGTGACGAGCACGTGCGCGTTCGGCGTTGTAGTATACAGATCCTTATGAGAGACGGCACACCGCTTGCATGACGTGTGCGTGTGCGCGGCGTACGCGCACGTGCACGTCACCATAGATATAATATACTTAAAGATTACGTCTAAGCGAGCTGTCACTGTAACCACTTTTGTTTAGTGTACGATTAACAATGTAACTCCACCTTGCTGTAGCCATGTCGATAAAGTCATAACGATAAACTATCGACATTTCTTGCAATTTTAATTTTACTTCAAAGGTTTAACGATACCTAAAATGAATAAAAACGCTTTTATTCTTTATTGTGGTTATCAGATCACAATTTTATCGTCACGCCCCAGCAGGGAACGAAGGGAAAGTTCAGATATTTAATTAAAATACATAAATACCTACTAAAATATGTGTTCCGCAATAATTGAATTATTTTATTATATTCTAATATATTGCGCTGACACGCTAGCGGCGTCCTACGTCCCATCGGCCAGCAGGCGTGCTGGCGCGGCGGCGGACACTCGGGAGCGTCAAAAGGTAGCCAAGTACAGCTGTCTCGGCGCCCAATACGACTTCGTCGCGTTTGGCGTTGAGACGCTTGGTTCGTGGGGCAGAGGCGCACAGATGCTCCACAGGGAGGCAACGGGCGACCCCCGCGCGGGCAGCTTTCTCGCGCAGAGAATTTCAATTGCAATCCAGCGCGGGAACGCTGCCTGCGTGTTGGGCACCCTCCCGAGGGCACCAAATTTTGATAGGTATTTTTAATTTTTAGTTTTAGTTATTTTAATTGTAGTTAGTTTTAGTTTTATATTCTTATTGTTTGTCTTCTAATATATTCAGTAACCATTAGCATTTTAATTATGTTTATGTTTAACGAAGATATTGAAGCTTCAATTAATAGCTATTTCGTTCCACTGTGTAGCGTTTATCGATATATAACATGATTAAAATCGACTTTTCACATCCCTAAAAGAGCACACATGGGCCATTTTATTTAAAGTTGTCCCCTACACTTTTTTTTCAAAATTGGGATTTTTTGTGTTATTTCTACTCAGAATCATGTGCTCTTTTGATCCTAATAGGAGAAAAAAGTGTCCAAAGATTTCCATACATTTTTCGATCTTTCCATTCCGAAACCGCCATACAAAGTCTATGAAAAAATGGTAACGGAATGGGAAAAAACCTTGGGACACTTTTTTCTCCTATTAGGATAGAAAGAACTCGTGATTCTGAGTAGTTCATCTTGTCAACAGTATGGTTGTCCTTTTTTGACAAATGGCATTGTTAAAAGAGCGAGGAGAGAGAAGAGATACTAGTTGCTGCGCCGTCAAAGTGAACAGACAACGTTGGGGCCTTGCAAGTCACGCACACGCAAGCCGGTGTGCGAAGGCCTTTAAATGTCAAACTTCTATGAAATTATGACGTGTAAATAACACTTGCACTGCATGGGCTATCAAAATCGCTGCAAACTTCCCTTGGTCCAACTCTATTCGACTTTTCGAAGATATCTATCACTTTTTTGTAGGTAGTTAACTGTTACTATATCCAGCATTACTTACCTTTTTATTACATAATTAATATAATTATGTTACGAGTATAATATTTGAGGTTGTCATGGTACCCAGTGTAAATAAATAATTATGTCAGTAGAAAAATAGAACTTTAATTTGCGAAAAATTATCAAATATACTTGGTCAAGCAGATCTTGTCAGTAGAAAAAGGCGACAGATTTGAAAAATGTAGGCGCGAAGGGATATCGTCTCATAGAAAATTTGAATTTCGTGCCTTTTTCTACTGACAAGATTTGCTTGACCATCTATATATTACAAATAGGTAAAAATACTTAAATGTAATGTATCGTGTTACCGCGCGTCGGTAACATTAATATTATGTGAAAGAAAAATGTATTACAGTTATTAAAATTAATAAGACATCGCTAATGCTATTATCCGTATGAATATATTTATATATTTTTTTAATATCAAACAGCTTCAAAAAATATGCGTCAAACGAAACGCATTCAGAGGGCCTACTGCGAACCACGTTCGACGTGTTGCCTCCCTGTCGCACTTACGTACAAATTTACAAGTGCGACAGAGGGGCAACACGTCGAACGTGGTTCGCGGTAGGCCCTCAGTACGGGCAAGTACGGGTATGGTCGAAGCGCCATCTCACGAAATCTATTATCAACATTGAGGCAAGACGAGAGCATGACGATAGTTGTCATTCAAACCCGTCAGATGACATTAATACAGAATCACACTTATTGCAACCATTTGCAACATTTGACACTACTAGAGACATCTGCTGTACTTTTGGGAACTATATATAAAGTCACGCTACTCAATATGGCGATTGCTCGTCCTAGTAGACTAGTCCGTGGTACCGTATAATGGGGTGAGTAGGTGCAAAACTGACATTCAAACCTCGATAACATTTTATTTTTACATATGCAAACTGAATGGTGTATATAATAAGTGTTCCGGACGTTTGTATTTTAGTTTTTATTTTATTTTGGGTAGTTCAATTTCATAACTTTGACGATAAATAGGAAATCCCACCTCACCCCGTAGTCCCTCGTATTTGGGGTGAGTTGGGTTTTCATACAAAGGTTATTTTGGAAGATTGTTGGATCGATTTTTTTTTATGAGTATTACTATAGCTCAATTTTAAATTGGAATACATTATTTTTATAGCAGTAGTATTAAAATCCCATCTCACCCCCCTTTCATCCCTTCTCTCCCCATTCATAACCCAATTCTCCCCGCGAACCCTACTCACCCCATTTTACGGTACTGAAATGACGCCAGATCTGTTACTAATTCTAATCCATTTGAAAACTGAAACTCACGGGTACCTAATGATTCTCCGATAAACTTTTAGCAGATCATCGATTCGCCGACAACGATTCGCCGAACATCGTTTCGCAGAGTCATTTATTTGTCAATGTAACTTCTGGTCAACTAACGTTACGTAGACTCTTGGTTCACATACCGTTCAGTTTGCTTCTGTGTAAATTCGCAGAACTATTATTGGACGATTTCCATTTGGCAGAGTAATCGTTTCGTTTAAGCAATGTTTAGTCGAATAACGTTTCACATTTTACATATAAGTCGTTATTTTCGAAACAAAAGAATGAAATAAAATTTTATCATTTTTTAAGTAAATGCGTTAAGTATAATTATGTATATAAAGTTACGAAGAAGTTAGCGAATATGTAGTGTCAAACTCGTGGTAAGGCTACAGTTGCACTTCATGAAATTGGTGGATTTCAGGAGGAAATGCTTGAGTTACTTTAGAAAATACCGAAATCATAATACACATGCCTTTAAAAATTGAGGGGTTCCGTCAATTCCTCATGGATTACAACATCAGATCAGAACTAAAATTATTATGGGAATACCTCGCAGGTAACTTTTTTCAAACAAAAAAAGAATAACTCAAATCGGACCATGGGTGCTGGAATAATCGCTAAACATACTACTTAAAAAAAATCATCATCATTATCATCAATTCATCAACAATCATCATCATCGGGTGCACTTCATCAATAATTGAAATCTCACCTTATTTTATAATTTTTTTTAGCATTAGAAAGAAGGTAAGCGACGTTGACATGTCTTTTAATTGAAAAACGCTTTTTAAAAATCAGTAACTAAGTATTACTTATGAAAGCAGAAGAATATAAATGATCGTATTAGATTCGTGAATGTTACATATTTGCCATGACTTATTTTTAAAAAGAGTTTTTCATTTAAAAGACACGTCAAGATTGTTTACCGTTTTTCTAATGCTAAAAAAACGAACATTCAATATTAATGCCAAATGAACATTCGACCTATTGTGTTTCGACCAATGGTTTCTCGGGTAATTATGACAGTTACTAAATGCTAATTCTACGAATAGTAAATATGCGTATCAATGTTCTGCTTATTGACTACTCTCGCAAATTACTATTATGCGTAACGAGATTCGGCGAATCGTTACTCTGCCAAACAACCCGTCTGCGAATCGTTGTCGGCGAAACAAAAATCGGCGTATTTTTTTTCGGAATATCAATAGGGCACCGAAACTCACACTTGGTATTTCAGCCACATCCTTAAAATGTTCATGCCACATAGCAGCCGGCGAGAATAAAAACTGACAAGCGCCTACGTGCTGAGGATAGTGAAACATTTTCCTCGCATGGACCACTATTTATGGCAGAATCGTTTTTGCACACCCGGACCTCAGTAAACCACTAACAATGTAAGAATGTTAGCATACATTTTTTCCTAACCTACCGCTTACAATACGAGCCAAAAACTGTTAAGTTTTTATCGTTTAGTGCTGAAACTGAACCGTTTTCAGGCGTAGATACTACCTAATCTCTTGGATGTTACCGCCGTGTTAGCAGGATAAACTCTACTTATAACCATGTCTTTGAGTGCTCTTCAATTTTTAGTTCGGTAATTATGGAGATTTACCAAAAAACTTTGACTAAAAGACTTGTCACATCGAACACTAACAGATGTACGAACGATACAATACGAATATGATAGTTTGGTACGCCGCTGATCTGAAACGTGGCGGTAACACCCAAGGGATCAAACCACTTGGTTGAATTCAGAACTGAAGGCCTACCTCAAACACCAATTCTAAATAAATTTATGTCACTTGAATAGCGATGGAAATGGACATAGACTTTCTTGGATTTCGGATTATCGCGGTAGCCGCTCAGTGTGAACCGTCACCGAAGGTCGAACGCCAAATTTAACAAAAATTGAATTGATTAAAAAATATAATTTATTCCTAAATTGTCCACCGCTTTCGTTTAATTGTTCTTTTTCTTACCCTAACGAGGTAAGTCTCGGGCAGAGTTGGGCAAAAATTAACTTGAATAAGAATAAGAATAAAAACAGAAATTTTATTCTTATTCAAATCGATTTGAATTAGAATTATTCTTGCACTAGTTATTTTAGAATAAAATTAAGGTGAATAAATCATGTGACTCTTATTTTAAATGCGGAATAAAAAACAGAATAATTATTCTAGAAGTGGGCCTATTCTAACTAAGGTTTTATTCAATTAAAATGTTATTTATAATTAAGTTAATTTTTGTAGTACAATCGGTTATATTTTGTAAGTTGATTTTCAACCTTCTATTTAAAAGTCGGATTGATTTGATATTTGTTACTATAGTTTAGGTATAGTACACATTGAAGAGTTCCGCTATACACTATCTAGTTCTATCATCCGATCAGGGTGCTTAGCCAACATACCAAACGTTGACCCTCCGTAGAGTTGCGCATAGTCTCTCTCTATCACTCTTACATATTAGTGCGATAGAGAGACAGATAGCGTTTCGTTGTCGTAGCGCGAACGTTTGGCATGTTGGCTACGATCCCAATGTGCCTAGCCAAGATGCCAATTTTTGTTTTTATTTTAATAACCGAATCATTAGGTAAATTTAGCTGTTCTGGGGGCCTAGCCAACATGCCAATCGCTTGCGCTCCAACAACGAAGCGCTTTCTGTCTCTATCACTCTTACATATTAGTGCGATAGAGAGACAAAGACAGCGTTTCGTTGTCGTAGCGCAAACGTTTGGCGTGTTGGCTACGCTCCCAATGTGCCTAGCCAAGATGCCAATTTTTGTTTTTATTCTTATAACCAAATCATTAGGTAAATTAAGCTGTTCTGGAGGCCTTGCCAACATGCCAATCGCTTGGGCTCCAACAACGAAGCGCTTTCTTTCTCTATCACTCTTACATATTAGTGCGATAGAGAGACAAAGATAGCGTTTCGTTGTCGTAGCGTAAACGTTTGGCGTGTTGGCTACGCTCCCAATGTGCCTAGCCAAGATGCCAATTTTTGTTTTTATTTTTATAACCAAATCAATAGGGAAATTAAGCTGTTCTGGGGGCCTAGCCAACATGCCAATCGCTTGGGCTCCAACAACTAAGCGCTTTCTGTCTCTATCACTCTTACATATTAGTGCGATAGAGAGACAACGACAGCGTTTCGTTGTCGTAGCGCAAACGTTTGGCGTGTTGGCTACGCTCCCAATGTGCCTAGCCAAGATGCCAATTTTAGTTTTTATTCTTATAACCAAATCATTAGGTAAATTAAGCTGTTCTGGAGGCCTAGCCAACATGCCAATCGCTTGGGCTCCAACAACGAAGCGCTTTCTTTCTCTATCACTCTTACATATTAGTGCGATAGAGAGACAAAGATAGCGTTTCGTTGTCGTAGCGCGAACGTTTGGCATGTTGGCTACGCTCCCAATGTGCCTAGCCAAGATGCCAATTTTTGTTTTTATTCTTATAACCAAATCATTAGGTAAATTAAGCTGTTCTGGAGGCCTAGCCAACATGCCAATCGCTTGGGCTCCAACAACGAAGCGCTTTCTTTCTCTATCACTCTTACATATTAGTGCGATAGAGAGACAGAGATAGCGTTTCGTTGTCGTAGCGCAAACGTTTGGCGTGTTTACGCTCCCAATGTGCCTAGCCAAGATGCCAATTTTTGTTTTTATTCTTATAACCAAATCATTAGGTAAATTAAGCTGTTCTGGAGGCCTAGCCAACATGCCAATCGCTTGGGCTCCAACAACGAAGCGCTTTCTTTCTCTATCACTCTTACATATTAGTGCGATAGAGAGACAAAGATAGCTTTTCGTTGTCGTAGCGCGAACGTTTGGCATGTTGGCTACGCTCCCAATGTGCCTAGCCAAGATGCCAATTTTTGTTTTTATTCTTATAACCAAATCATTAGGTAAATTAAGCTGTTCTGGAGGCCTAGCCAACATGCCAATCGCTTGGGCTCCAACAACGAAGCGCTTTCTTTCTCTATCACTCTTACATATTAGTGCGATAGAGAGACAGAGATAGCGTTTCGTTGTCCTAGCGCAAACGATTGGCATATTGGCTACGCACCCAAGGTGCCTAGCCTAGATGACAATTTTTGTTTTTAATTTAATAACCAAATCATTGAGTAAATTTAGCTGTTCTGGGGGCCTAGCCAAGATGCCAATCGCTTGTGCTCCGACAACGCAGCACTTTCTGTCTCTATCACTCTTACATATTAGTGCGATAGAGAGACAGAGATACCGTTTCGTTCTCGTAGCGCAAACGATTGGCATATTGGCTACGCACCCAAGGTGCCTAGCCAAGATGTCAATTTTTGTTTTTAATTTGATAACCAAATCTTTGGGTACAATTTAGCTGTTCAGGGGGCCTAGCCAATATGCCAATCGCTTGCGCTTCAACAATGAAGCACTTTCTGTCTGTATCACTCTTACATATTAAATAGTGCGATAGACAGACAAAGATAGCGTTTCGTTGTCGTAGCGCAAACGTTTGGCATGTTGGATATTACGCTCCCAATGTGCCTAGCCAAGATGACAATATTTGTTTTTAATTTAATAACCAAATCTTTGGTTACAATTTAGCTGTTCTGGGGGCCTAGCCATTATGCCAATCGTTTGCGCTCCGACAACGAAGCGCTCTCTCTGTCTCTCTAGCGCACTAATAAATAAGCGCTTTGTTGTTGGAGCGCAAGCGATTGTCATGTTGGCTAGGCCCCCAGAACAGCTAAATTTACCTAATGATTCGGTTATTCAAATAAAAACAAAAATTGGCATCTTGGCTAGGCACATTGAGAGCGTAGCCAACATGCCAAACGTTCGCGCTACGACAACGAAACGCTATCTTTGTCTCTCTATCGCACTAATATGTAAGAGTGATAGAGAAAGAAAGCGCTTAGTTGTTGGAGCCCAAGCGATTGGCATGTTGGCTAGGCCCCCAGAACAGCTTAATTTACCTAATGATTTGGTTATAAAAATAAAAACAAAAATTGGCATCTTGGCTAGGCACATTGGGAGCGTAGCCAACACGCCAAACGTTTACGCTACGACAACGAAACGCTATCTTTGTCTCTCTATCGCACTAATATGTAAGAGTGATAGAGACAGAAAGCGCTTCGTTGTTGGAGCGCAAGCGATTGGCATGTTGGCTAGGCCCCCAGAACAGCTAAATTTACCTAATGATTCGGTTATTAAAATAAAAACTAAAATTGGCATCTTGGCTAGGCACATTGGGAGCGTAGCCAACATGCCAAACGTTTGCGCTACGACAACGAAACGCTATCTTTGTCTCTCTATCGCACTAATATGTAAGAGTGATAGAGACAGAAAGCGCTTCGTTGTTGGAGCGCAAGCGATTGGCATGTTGGCTAGGCCCCCAGAACAGCTAAATTTACCTAATGATTTGGTTATTAAAATAAAAACAAAAATTGGCCTCTTGGCTAGGCACATTGGGAGCGTAGCCAACATGCCAAACGTTCGCGCTACGACAATGAAACGCTATCTTTGTCTCTCTATCGCACTAATATGTAAGAGTGATAGAGAAAGAAAGCGCTTCGTTGTTGGAGCCCAAGCGATTGGCATGTTGGCTAGGCCCCCAGAACAGCTAAATTTACCTAATGATTCGGTTATTCAAATAAAAACAAAAATTGGCATCTTGGCTAGGCACATTGGGAGCGTAGCCAACATGCCAAACGTTCGCGCTACGACAACGAAACGCTATCTTTGTCTCTCTATCGCACTAATATGTAAGAGTGATAGAGAAAGAAAGCGCTTAGTTGTTGAAGCCCAAGCGATTGGCATGTTGGCTAGGCCCCCAGAACAGCTTAATTTACCTAATGATTTGGTTATAAAAATAAAAACAAAAATTGGCATCTTGGCTAGGCACATTGGGAGCGTAGCCAACACGCCAAACGTTTACGCTACGACAACGAAACGCTATCTTTGTCTCTCTATCGCACTAATATGTAAGAGTGATAGAGACAGAAAGCGCTTCGTTGTTGGAGCGCAAGCGATTGGCATATTGGCTAGGCCTCCAGAACAACTAAATTTACCTAATGATTTGGTTATTAAAATAAAAACAAAAATTGTCATCTTGGCTAGGCACCTTGGGTTCGTAGCCAATATGCCAATCGTTTGCGCTACGTCAACGGAACGCTACCTCCGTCTCTCTATCGCACTAATATGTAAGAGTGATAGAGACAAAGCGCTTCGTTGTCGGAGCGCAAACGATTGGCATCTTGGCTAGGCCCCTAGACCAGCTAAATTGAACCTGATGATTTGGTTAGGAAATTAAAAATAATACGGTTACTGAAACTATGCGTTATGCGACAGTCAATTTGTAAGATTTTATTCCATAAAATAGGTATAAATTAGACAAGAGACTAACTACTATTACATCTATCTAACTACATATACGTAATTAGTACCTATACGGTACCCGGACTACATTTTTATTCGTCGAATATTATTTCGATTAAAAATCATGATTATATTTATTTGATTAAGAATAAGTTATTCTCATTCAATTTTTTCTCATACGAATTATTCCCGACCAAAATTATTTGAATATTTTTGACGGGAATAAAATCGAGATGATTTTATTCCTACGAATTCTTATTCAAATAATGATTTTATTCTTGAATGCCCAACACTGGTCTCGGGTCAGCATTATGCTTAGGCGAGCCCATTTCGTGGTAAATAATATGTAATAATGTTTTTATTAAACCGACTAAATTCCAATACAATTGACGAGACACAAGCCTACTTTTCGTTTTGTTAATTGATTTGGTTTCCTTGTATATGCTTTTTACACCTCTCCTATGTAACATTGGCAGTGTTAAAACTGGCTAATTTTGTGTCAAATAGTAATAATAGATATAATTATTATAACACTTTAAACTCTTGCGTTTTGTACACATATTTAATTACACACACGGGTCTACGGGGTTACGGGGTTGTTGGGACGTCAGTCTTTCCGTGACCACAGCTAGTGCAACTCCGCTGAAACGTCGGAATTAGGTAAAAACAATGAAATTATATCGCGGTAGACCCGTTTGTGTAGTTAAATATGAATAGATATATTATCGAGGTTTTAATTTAGCTTATAGCAACCGGGTAATCTACTAAATTTGGTAATGGTATTCTTTCAAATGACGCGGGCTTCTATCAACATTTGCGATATTTAGTAACTATCAAAAAGCGATACAGCGTTAAGTACCTAGTAAAGTCAGTGTGGATGTAAGCAATAAACACGTCATCATCCCTAACGCTATCTCAGACTATTTTTTCTTAATCCGACAACCATAAATATTTATGTTTCTATAAAAACTTCCGCCATCCCGCCGCGGCGGAAGTGAACATAAAGATAAAGAAACAGTAAACCGGGCTCGTTTATTAGGAAAATGTCGCTAACTGGTCATTGCGGTTAGAATTCTGGAAAAGATCCAAAGTCATCTCGATCATTTCCAATGTAATTCGATTCTTTGTTGCGCAAGTATCTACCTAATTATCATTAATGATATTCAACTAACCTACCTATCTATGATCTAAGTATGTAATCACAGTGCACGGTAATTGGGATGTTTCCCCTACTTAAAATAAATTATTTCACACCATGCACGAAACGAAATAAACCACCAGATAAAAAAAATCATAGATAGCAATTATTTTTAAACACAATTTCTATTTAATAAATCGAATTAACATATAAAAAGTAGGTGAGTTCTGTTGACCGTGGCGTAACTATACTCGTTTTAATATAAATGCCATATTAGCAAATCGTTTTGACAGTTCTAAAAAAGGAGCTGATTTGACTAGTAGGAAAGTAGCCAATTACAAGTAGGCCAAAAACCATAATTATTATGGGACAATCTTGATACACAAATCAACCTAGCCCCACAGCAGTAAGCTTAATAAGGCCTGTGTTGTGGATACTAGACGATGATATTATGGATATAATTATCTTATTATCGATATAATTATTATGGATATTATATAGGTATAGGTAACTTAAAATTAAAACTACCTACAAAACTAAACTAACATTAAAATAAACCCTTAAAAATTAAACAACAATCAAAAAAATACCCACCTATGAAAGGTCCCCCAAGTCTGTATAGATTGTACCTACTGAAATACGTAGAAAACATCGATAACTCAAGAACAAATATATATGATGAACGCACAAATAAATGCCGTTATCAGGATTAGAACTCGGGACCTTTTGCTTCCTATGCAGCTGGTAGGCATGGTCACTACCGCATAGGCTAGGAGGTGGAAAAAAAATAAAGCCGCTTTTATATAAAAGAAATATGTGAAGTTGAATAAAAACCTTCCATCAAATCATGTACTCATGTAGTCTGGTATTCTGTACTCAAATTAAGCAATAGAATTATTGCTGACCCAAATGGAGGGCCGAGATCCGAGAACAACGTGTAAACTTTTTCTCTGAAACCACATTGTATTCGTGTTTGAGTATCTCTATTATCAAGACATTAATAGCCCTTCAAATAAAAAGGGTTCCCTATTGTTCGCCAATCCTAATGGATATTTTTCACGCAAAAAGTATCTCCCCATACGTGATAAAACCCCTGAAATAAAACGTCATTTCCATTCTCACGCTACGTGAGACTTTGCTTCTCTGATACTGTATTCAGTGCGCGGACATAGATATCTATATATCTATCCATATGAACCTCTCTATAGATTACTATCGCAGTAGGCAGATGATGACCAGTTGGTTTTTTTAGGAGATTTTTATTTGTTAAGTGTATACCTACCCACTTTATGAATGGAAGTCATTCATAAACTATATACTTTTGCACCTCGCTGTACCATAAAAAATGTCCGATTGTTCCATCTATGAAATGAATATGAAGATGATCCTTAGGTCTGGATTAAAAGAAGTTCCTATTTGAGTTTTATTAAAAATAACAAAACTTACATTTCAACGTAATCAACGAGCGGTAGGCACAATACATTTTCCATGGAATAAATATCTTACATCAAAGTCTGACAATACAACAATCCTTGAAGCGTCACTCCAAATATAAAATTCTATAAGATCCTATCAATGTAATTCAATAGCCCGTACCCAAAATACAACATTGAATCGAACGTCGTAGAAAGCTGATCACAATCTGTCTAGTGTGATCCCCGGAGAGCCTCCGTCTAAGTGTACCATATTCTATTTGAAGATATTGTTCTGTCGTAATAAAATAAATGACAATAGCTATCCGACACAACGAAATGTGGTGAAAATAAAGTCGGCGCGTCTGTACACGGCGGCTCTAATAGCATTATAAGGTAAGGGGAGTTAGCTGTTTTCTAGAATATGTAGCGTGTGACAAATTTTTGCTTGGTGTCAATAGATCCTGCTTGGCTACAAGTAGCATGTTTTTCACAATGCAACAGAAATGACATATTTAGGCCAGTCAAGTTAGATTTTTGCAGTAATTAAGTAATTCCCAGCAAGCTGGAAATCGTCTTAATACCTTCAGTTTATTCTAAATTAGTGTAATCCGTTACTTTGCTCAATTCAGAAATATTTATTATTCCAGGAGTTGTTGTAGAATTTTTTTTGCTCTTTTTCAGTTTTTTGCTTGTAGTTCAAACACGGTACGTCCGGCAGAAAATTTGCTCTAATCATGATAAAAATTGACATCTGAGGATCCGAATTATAAATTCCTAGTCAAATATTGTAAAAAAAAGGCCGCCACTTTGAATTTCTTTTTTTTTGGTAAAATTGTGTTAAAATACGTAAAAAATTTTCACTAGTGTCTAATCCTCAACAACCTTGCTGGTAGTGATATTGTAATTGATGGTGGGTTTCTTCTACATCGAGTAGTTTTGTCAATCCCAGGTAAAATGTATCTCCCAACGCTCCCAAAATTTATCCACACCTGGGATGGAGCAAACTCGGATTATACGCATTTAGGACCAAATGAAGGTATTAAAATGATTAGAATAGAATAGAATAGAATTTCTTTATTTGATTTCCAGCTTGCTGGGAATTAATTCCATAAACGCTTTTTTTATTTAATTTGACTGGCCTATTTGTTCGAAATAAAGAATTGCTTTATTCCCAATACTGTTTAACGGTGCTATTCAAGTTTTAGCCAAAATCCTCCCAACAGTTCGAGTAGGAAACCTCAGGAAACCTTTGGAATATAAACGCTCTATTATTAACTATGGGCCGATGTAAGCAGAGTGCTGGAATATTTCCCCATAACTTACCAAGTGTAGGCGTGTAACTCTGTAACTCAGATATCAAGACCCGTGAGGCATATTCTGTTTCATTAATTTGATATGGTTTATATCTGTATTATTTTTTTATTAGATACAACAAAAAAAAATAAGCATTACTCAAATAAGCAATTATATTATACAACTTAGGTGAAACTATTAAACTTAAAATATATATTTATATCAGTATGTAATATCAAATAAAAATCCCCGGATCTTTCGTAGGCTTCGTAGGTGATTAAGCTGGCAGCGTTTCCTTTTTGAATGACCAGGTTTAGCCGCTGGCCAAAATAGCCAGCCATGTGGTCACCGGCCGCATCAACCAGGCGTTGGGAGATTTCATGAATTAACATTTTGGCTCTCGGCCAGTTTCATCTTATTTTGATACGATTCTGAGTCCACGTGCATGGCTGCTCCAAGCCGCGTGAGCCGCTAACCCTGATTGGTCCTCACTCACTCGTGTCTCGTCTTGCTCGCACATTAGTGCGCGTGAGATACCTGATAACACGACTCAAGGTCGTATTAAAATAAAATCAAATTATCAAATCGTTAAGACAGAATCGGTCTCCATGGCAATATTATAGGAAACCAGAGAGCGAGTTTATACTGGCTCTTCCGAGCGTTACACTCGCACGCTTTTGGAGCAATTAGAGAAACACTACATAGGTCTTGGCTGCAGCCATCGGATGTATTTTATAATGCATGAGTGCCGCACTTAAGCTGGATTATGTAATGGAAAGGATTACCTACTATTACAGATGAAGAACTAACAAGTGAGAAAGTGATGGTAATATTGCTAGTAAAACAGCAACACTCCTAAACTGTCCGTCGGTGGACCTTTGCCTTTTGTAACAAGGTCCACCGATGGACAGTGCACAGTGGTTGGGGGCGATTGTCTTCTTCTTCTTCGACCTAGCGTTTTCCCGGCCTAGCGCCAGGGTCCGCTTTCCTGCTCAGTCTTCTCCACTTTGCCCGGTCTTCGGCATCCTCGGGTGTGAGATTGTTCTCTCCCATGTCCGTTTATTGTACGGAAATAAATAAATAATAATAAATAAAATCTTTATTCAGAAAAACATAGTCATATATTTAACATTAGGTTAATAATATCTTATAAAGTAAGGCTTTTTAATGAGTTCTACCTGACCTAGGAAAATTCTGTATGTCAGGTAGAAAAAAATAAAAATAAATAAATTACATATAGGCAAACTTATGAGTTAAATTTGTGTTCATTTAGGTAGGTACGAGTATCAGTTTGATATGTTTACATTCTAGAATTATGGCTAAATAATGATTATGTGCTTACTTTAAAAACAAACCATAACAAACTTAAACCACGCTACTTTTCCTTTGACGCTTTTATATTTTATTACACCTCTTTTGGTATTATCGATAAACGAATATTACCTTTGCTAAAAATCCTATTTTGTTTTTTGTTTAAAATTGAGCTGTCAATAAACTAAATACAAGCAAAGATACATTGATTGAGTAAGATGCGTAAAACCTCAGACGATTTCGTGCTTAGGATTTGATAGGTAAACGAGACAAAGTCAAACTAAGGGCACGTTTTTTTCCTAGACTTTACCTCTCTACAATCAATTCTCTTTGATATAAGTAACTGCATAGATTGAATTAGACACTGCATAAATCTAAAAACCAGCTGCATTTTATCGTCATTGTCAGCTGCAAAGAAGTGCTTTTAACATAAAAAATTACGATATACTTAATAACAGTCTGAGGAAATATATTAAAAGCAATTGAGTAAAGTGCACTTTCTGCCGGACTAAATCCGTAAAGGGTCGCTTATTCAAGCTGATTTACGTCGGGCTCAATGTGGGAAATCTTAAAATCGGTGCCGCAAAAAGTCCTTTTATACCTACTCATATTTCATAGATGCATGAGGTTGGTGAACGACGTGAAATGGTGCCTAGGTAAATACAATTTCTGTGTACAGTCACCTGCAATAATAATTTATGTTACTCTTCGAAGACCGCAAAAATATGTGACACGCTCTTATGGCTCTACAAATAAATAAGATCGTGTCAGATATTTTTGCGGCCTTAATTGTGTAACATAATTATTGCAATGACTGTTCTTATTTCATTACTTTTCTAAGTTTTAAATCTTAAATAGGCTGCAGTGTTCAAAATACATAAAAGTGGCATTCGAATGGCAACTGAATAATGGCCGCGACGCGGGCGCTGTCACTAACAATTTCCTTGGTACAGTGAGTGACGTTCGTAGCCGCATTAGTCTACATTACTTGACTTTCGGATATCAACTGCAACTGCATGTGATGTGAGTCAAGGCCGCAGCAGTAAAGTCATAGTCGTGATTCAGCTGCAGTTACCTTCAAGTACAATTTAGAGAAGTTTGTACCCAGGAAAAAGCCCTCTATAATAAAACTTATCAAAAAGATTTTTCTATATACTTACGTAGATATTTGTGGGTAAAAAACGCGATCGCATTCCTAAGCGTTTACCCTCTAGCCACTCTATTTGCCATCACGTCGCAAGATTAGACTTACATATTTCCCAAAACCGCTTACAAAACCTTTTGGTTCGCCGCAATAAACTCGGTCAGAGATTAAAAGCGAGTCGAGAAAAACGCTACCCTCCATGTTGTTACGCACGAAGGCCCCGGGGAGAGCCGTCAGCCATAGCAATAACACTTTCTTATCAAGACAACACAGTGCTGCCACGACGCACTCGCTAACGTGAAAGGAAACGACATTTCTTAACAGGAAGATCCACTCACATGAGGCGTCGTATCAGTGGAATACAAATTAAGAGTGGTATTTACATTTAGTGACACATTGAAACACACTGGCAATTTAAATATAGTTAAGTTTTAATTTAATAAGAAAGGTAGAGATGGAGGATGGAGATAGAGATTTATCATTTTATGTCCAAGTACAAAAATAAATGTTTCTTACGATAAATGCCTTTCTATTCTAGTAGTTAGCATTCAGGGCTCAAGGTGAGGTTTAACACCATACTCGTAGATCAATTTACGTGTTAAGTTGAATGCACATAACAAGAATTAAGGCAAGGACAAACTGAGCGCACATACGCAACCTATGCAATGCGTTATAACAATTTGAACCCTGAAATGTATATGCTTAGAAACATACTCGTTATGCGTTGTGTATGACAAGTACATTTCTAAGTATACAAATGTCAGGGTTCAGATTTCATCACGCATTGCACACGTCACAGACGTAGGCTTAATAGTTTATCCCTGCCATTGAAAATTATGATTAAAGTCATTCACAAGTTAGTAATAAGCAAATTAGCAAGGCAACGATTAAAGACTCAATTTATTCCCAGCCATGTATAATTTGTATACTGTAAAAGTTTGTGTAACAATTCAGTAAGCAAACTCTTCAAGATCGTTTATTTACACCAACTCCCAAATTAACTAACGAACGTTTCCATATTTCAAACAGCAGTGCAAATTGAAGTTGCGAAATCTCATTCCAGTTCGAATCAGCGGCCGTAAATTTTTGCAGCATTTCCATTGTAGGCCACGGGCTCTAAATACGGCTCCTTAACCTCACTTAATCCGCAGGCAAACCATCGGCGGGAGTCCATTTTACACGCGATAAACTTGCAAAAGGATTTTGTCCGGCCGCGGAGGCCCGCGAAGCTATTTGCCCCACTCCGCGGGCCCATAAATCTGTCGGCAATTGGGCTGTATTTGATCCGTTTTATGGACAGACTTTTTAACGACTCAGATGGTACAAAGTGGAATTTTACAGCCCAATGTCAGCGACTTGAATTAGCAGTTATGTAAATAAGGCTCACTGAGATTGTAAGCGAAAAAACGAAAAACAGTAACAATAACAGTAAAACATGCTTTATTGCTGGTTGCTGGCCAATTATGCAAATTTAATGAATATATGGGTTGCTGAAAGTATTTAATTCAAAACAAAGCTTCTGATATTAACGCTAGGCTTTTATAATTATCATAAAATTTTCAGTATTTATTTTTAACATATTGCAGTAAAAACCCTTTCAAACTCACTCCATAAGCTTAAGCCTAGTCTGCATTTTAAATATTACTTAATTTGTATTCATATTATTATATATCAATAATTATTAAATAATCATCAACGAACACATACGAGTGACTATCACATTCCTAAATTCCGGTACTGGATATATTTTAAATAGATAATAATAAGTCTTACCCACATTGACCTTAAGTAACTACAATCTCACCTAATGGAAAGAGTCGATGAGATTGAGCAAGAAACATGTTTACCAAAAAGTGCCTATTCACTCTCGATTAGAAAAGATCTATAAACATATTATCTTGGGAACTCGAATTCTGAACAGCGAGAGTCTAAACAATGGTCCCCTGAAAGCAAAGTTATTCCAAAATTTGCGACACCGGAAATACATTAGAGAGTAAATGAAAATGGCGGATAATGGCAAACCAGATTTTCATACGAGTTTTCATATAAGTTCTTTCAAGTCTGTTGTATTCCTTACGCTTATTTTCTTTTTACATGCGCGGATAAGCAAAGTTTATCATTGTATAATCGGTAACCCTTCCCGGAAAAGTAGATATTCAAATAGGGTTGTTAAATCATTGTGCATGTAAATACGAAGTCGTAAAGGCTTTTGGCAAATATTTTATCAGGACACTTTGAAGCTATTCAATGTATTAGAGTCAATGTAAAGAGGATCAGCCTGTATTATACTAATAGATAACAGGTACGAGTATGTTATCAAATCACATCCTTTGACAACACAGTCGGAACTGACTGGTGACCTTTTATATGTACAGCGATCTACAAAATTGGATGGACACATTATGATTGATTTTAAGTAATTGCAAATGGATCTTGATTTATAGTTGATATGAAATCAAATTGATGTCAGTAATGTAACACTTGATATCCGAATGTAAGTTCGTGTCAGCTTCAACATCAATTCAAGTGGACCGTTTCAAGTTCATAATCTTATACCTTTAATACCTTTAAAAGAGCAATTCTTGTACTATATATATTTCGGGGATCTCGGAAACGGCTCTAACAATTTCGATGAAATTTGCTATATGGGGGTTTTCGAGATCGAAAAATTGACCTAGCTAGGTTTTGCCTCTGTGAAAGGGCGCATTTTTGAGTTTTATATGTTTTCCGAGCAAACCTCGGTCTCTCAGATATTGGTCTCACGCATAGCTTACCGTCGCATTGTTGCGCAAGAACACAAACATGCATTTTCCGGCGGTTTTTTACACAAGAGTAATTATGTTGTAACCCAGCATCGCCTGACAAAGGGCCACCTGATGTAACATGGGTTAAACCTTATTCATTTTAACAGGAAACTGCGCCAAAAAAAGCCTTTCGTTGACATTCCCAAGCGCAAAAAGAACAATACGGATAAAATTAGGAGGTATGTTGATTAACAGGAAAGTATACGATTGCTTCTACATAGATACCTACACAACATTGACATCGTGGACAATATTTTTGCACTAAATAAACTAGAATTATGAGTTAAATATTCAGATAGAATATGTGTGGAAAGAGAAGAGACATTAAATGTATCGGCTCCCTTACATTCCACGATTCTTCTCTCTCCGCACAAACTCTAACATTATTTCTAATACTCACAAAAAATACCAGTATTAAGTATATCTCTGAGAATAATTATTTGATAAATCTAAAATGGTTGAGACTGCACTTAGCTTTAGAGCGTTTTCCAATTGTCCGATCCAGACCTCTATACATCACGACTTGTCATAGGACACTCAACTTGTTACAGTTTTGAACTCGGTATGGAATGAAACATGTCGAGCGTTTTTCGACTTAAAATACGTGAGTGACCCGGTTTTATTAATATATTTAATAGTTTTGAACTGGTTTTGACACGATCTCGACGATCGTCTTGGTGACTGGCGCGTGCCTCTCACGCACGACTTTCACTTTCTTTCGCATGCACCTTCAAAATAATCTCCACCATCTCGAGGAACAGTATTTGTACCAAGATCAGTTCATATTAACTTCAGGTATTATCCCCATTTTAATGTTTTGGAATAAAAGTGATTGAAATGTTTGTACTGCAAGGGAAAACTTTTCGGGCAATTAATTTTGGCGGCCTGAAAACAGTATAATAATTTACTTCTGAAAACATTGTTTAAGCCAGATAAAATGTCCTGTTATTTGTGGTCATGATATTTAACCGTGAGATTTCTTCTTTTTTTATTACGTTATAAATACTTTCAGCAAAAAACATCCCGTGACAAGAACGATGGGTTTAATTAAAAATGAATTTGGCATCTACTACGTACCATCTCACCGGGTTAAACCCAAAAGACCTATCCACGCTAATGCTTCTGTAAGAAAAGGACTTACCTGATTTAACAGAACATGGTGCATAAGCCATTCTTAGCGTTAAAACTATTACTCAGTGCTATTATTATCGCTTACTAGGAACAAGTGTCTTAAGAATTCGACACAATTTCACCCACGCTATGCCACGTCTCAGTAGCAAACAATCGTTCGGACCGCCTGATGTGAAGCTGTCACCGCGCGCAGTTGCAGCCTAACATAGGGCCGTTGCGCTAGTTTCCGTCCATCTCTAGTTATCGTCCTTTTTACGAAATTTGAATATAAGCCTACCTTGCCGCACAATTAACTTATTGCAATAGCGTTCGCCTAAGGTCGACAACCCGCGGCTCTGGAGGTACAACGGCGGCTCAAGTCACTCAAAAGAAAATTCCATTATCACGAAAAATAACATTTGCGGCTCTCGGAGCTTCCTAAACTGGCGATTTCCACTAAGGTTGGCTTGTCTTCCCAAAAGTTTGCCGATCCCTCGCCTAAGGCGTAAACTCGGTAAGCTCGGGAATACATGCCCTCATAAAGGCACGACACGCGTGAACTTGCCAATTAGAGCCTTATTCGCACGGACCCCAATGACCGCGTAATGGAATATTCTTCTCCGAATTATTCCACGATAAAAGAAAGCTACTTTGAGGCTTACAATCCCACAGTCGCTCTTATTACCTGCCCGTATTATGCTCGCTAGCGTAATTGGTGATCCATCATCATATTTTGTTTCATTACTGAAAATACGCACCGGTGAATAAAAACATCTGCGAGATAATTCAAACGAAAAGTGTAGGGAAAAGACGGAGGCCTTTTTTTTAATTTCTTTAATGATTATTCTGTAATGTTGTCTAAAATTACTTGCTAGTCAAGGAAATGGACAAATTTTTATTTCTTTGTCGCTTTTTATTAAAACTTTATGGTATTTATATCTCTACCCACATTACCCATAATAGTCTGCACCTACTTAATTAATTTAATTTTGGATGGCAACACCTCTTATACATCGTGTTTCTTCTGGACTCTTCATATTGTGTACCTTTTCGTCAATAAAAAGATGATTTACCCAGTAGGGGAGACCGAGGTGAGTTGTGATAGAGGAGAGTTGTGACATCGTTGATTTTTTGGAATCTATTAACTAAAAACAAGGTCGCAATAGCGCGCGTTTGTTGGTTCAAGTTACGAGCTAACAACCGCACACTGTTGCGAGCTCGCTAACAGTCATTAGATTCCAAAAAATCGACAATGTCACAACTCTCCTCTGTCAAAACTCATCTTGGTCTCCCTACGCCTCAGTGTAAATTTCATTCTATAGCGTGACGTGACGTAGGTACGTGTCAATTTGTATGGGAGTTTGAGTTTCCAAAACGTCTCGCTTGGCGCGCCGCTGTTCGCAATTTTATACAAAATAGACATAAGGTACAGGGGGAAATTCAGACTGGGAGGTAATTGAAACTATTCGAAATATCTTCCATGTTTTACTTTATTAACTAAAGTCACACACAACACATATTTTTCGCTATCTGGACATGTATGTATGGCGTTCTAGTTAATAATGTAAAACATGGAAGATATCTCGATTAGAGGTAGTTTAAATTATAGGCTTATTATTGACCGGGCAACTAAAATATTAAACAGGAACTTTCACGGGGCATATAATAATATAATTTGGCTGTGCATTAATATTTTAGCACCAATAAATTTATATTAGCCTCAAATTTAAGCATCATATTATTAAAAAACTGGCAGCAAAATCAAGCCACCCAAAAAAATTATAGGGAACTTGAATTGACAGGTTGGCGTCTAAAATAATAAGTTGGCAACTAATATTGTAAAGCGATCATAAAATTTGGTTGTTTATATATTTTGTACATATACAGAATACCTAAGATATACATAAGCTTTAAATACTCCATTTTTAAATAATTTAAATTTAAACATAATATTTGTGGTGTTTTGTGGATTAGGAAATTTATTTACCAATAATACCCTACTATACTTGCTATACTTATAGTCGAAATTCCTAATCTTGAAACACCTAATGGCCATTATACCATTAGGTCTTTAAATTTTTAATTACTAATTTCAATAGTTACCACTGTGTTCTGCCAGAGTCAAAAGATAGGTGCGACGACGAGCGAAGCGAGGAGGAGCGTGTTAGGTTGACCGTGTAGTGACCAAACAAAATATTTTAAAAGAACTTCATCTTTAAATTAATAGATAGCCGTTTTCTTTTTAAAATATGCTTCATAAATAGTCTCCAAATAAATATTTGGTACCTGCCTAAAAATAAACAAAAGCTGTAACGGCATTAAAATACAACTTATATTGAAATTTACAATAGGGGTTCTGATATTTATAGCATGTTATACTTTGGTTATATTTATCGACACCTACACAGTACACATCTCAATTGAGACGGTTTAATTTTTCGTACGTACACAATTGAACAAAGCGAACAAAACCGTTTTAATCTTCCCAATTCGTGAAACACTTCAAAGCGAACTCGAGGCAAGTGTGTTATTCCCTTTAACTGACTGAGCATTGTCTCAACCAACACAACCAACCATTAACATTTTAGTGTTACCTCAAGATTTACGAAGAAGATATGCGTAATGGTAGACCACACTTTTATTTACATGTAATTTAAAAGGTAAAGTACATGGAAGATTTAAATCATGCATTCCTGCGTCAAAGGATTAAGTATTACCTACAATATGAGTTTAGGTCAATTAGACCATTTTTTATGAATTACTTATACGGAAAACGTATATTATTGACCGAGCGTTAGCGAAGGTCTCCATTTCAGCTTGGGCAAAATACTTTCATAATTATATCCACGTGTTCTCTTCTATTACATGTTGCAATTCTCAACTGTTTCTCGTGAATTTTTGTGAGCAGATTCCATGATTAAATAGACAAATTGATTTTGTTGCGATTCAGAGTTTGAAAATTTTTCAAAATGGCAGAATCAAGAAGCTCCTAGTCTTTCGAGTGCACCTTGCATACTTGTTAGTTTACCTTACTTGGGCCTCTGATAACTATTCGTATGAAGATCTCTAAATTGTGCGATGGTTTGCGTTATTTGACGTGCGTAAAAAAACCGATAAGACTTGGAAAACCACGAATGTCATTAAATACATACTTGCATTAACCATTCGCGAGTGTTGTCCTGCGCGTATAGGTTTGCAAAATTGAATGAATGACGGGCATTATGGTCTGTCCAAACGTCAACCATAATCGCATCTGATTTGCAATGCATTGCAGCATTTAGCCGATCGATTGAATTCGTTGTTCTTACTTATCCAGCAATTATCTAAAATCGCATGCTATTTGTTGCCACGTCTGTAGAAGCCTTCAGCCGAGTGCTTGATGTGCAATTGGAACAATACACTAGGATCAAGAAAAATGGAACGAGCCGAGTGTAAATTCCCCGGATAAATTCTTTATCTTACGAAACATGCTCGAAAAATACATTGTGCTCTTAATGTATGAGTTTCCTACACGTATCACCAACAAAAGACGGAAGCACCTATTTCCAGTGATTACTCGTAAGACAGAACTTCTCTCTCTTTTTACTTTAACACGATGGCAAGTCGGGGATTTCTTACAGAACATTAACTGAACTCATACTTGAAGGAATGGAATTTGCTCGTATATCTGGAACGTTCGATCTAGGTCGTTTGTTTTAAGCGTCGTACCCATTAGGGTATTGTTTGAATGAATGCAACCTGAAACAATTTTTACGTTACTGTATGCTATTTAATTTTTTTCCAAACTTAAGAATGTATAAGTCAAATATTTGGTTAACTTGTATTTTGCAATAACTTATATTTTCAGTCAGGGGCAGTTTTACTATGGAAGATAGGATTGGTTCTCTTTTTTTTTCTTGGGAATCTAAAGCTAAGACAGTAAACTTCTTTAGTTGCAAGTAACTTTATGTTAGGTTAGTTGTATTGTAAGTTGAACTGATGCCCTAGCCAAGATGACAATTGCTGATAACTCCAATCGAAACTTAAATAATGTATGGAAATAGTCATGTGACATTTCGTAGCATCTGTCATCCCGAGACATTTTTTTTTTCTTCTCATTTGGTGTTTATCGATTATCAGATTATCACCTTGGGTGGACTCCCTGATATGATAACGTTTTATAGTACCTACTCAAGTATTTATACAAATCAACTTACTCCCATGACCATTATTCAGCTTAATAATAATATATCATTTATTTCAAAATTAAATTATTCCATAGACACTTAAATAAAACTTAAACTCTATACATTTTTACACATTTAACATACACATAAAGAAAAAACCTACACTTGAAAAAAACTAGGTGGACAGCATGTGCTGGTTCCAGCTTAATATTCATTATGTCGAAATAATGTATCTTTATTCAGTATTGTATTGACCGAAAGCAATCCGCAAAACAAATTGCTTTCAGGTAATGGGCAATTGAGTATTGCCTTTTTGTTATTTCTGAAAATATCCGTTCTTTTTATGAACCCAGTCAGTTATTAATGGCAATAAAATACTATGGCGCCAATGTTAAAGCTATAAAACCGAATAGTTGTAAAAAATATGTTTTATATTGAGGTGATCGTAAATTTTAAATTTAGTTTCACTGGAAACCTTAAATCTTTGATACTATCAACTAAAGCGACGATATCTTTTCTGGGTCATAAGTTATTTTGACTTCGTATTGGTGTTTGATATTTCTGGTAAGATTTAACTCATTCTGGCAAAAACTAACCCCCTTAGTTATAAAACTTAGCAAACCATTTATTTATTTATTCATAAGGCACTGTGAGTCGTTCTCGAATTCATTTTATTATAATTGCCCCACGTTGGGCGCCAGTTAAAATACTTGAAGTTAGGGTATAATAAAACAGCCCCTGACTGAAAATATAGGCATTGAAGTATCTTTGTGTACTGTACTGTATTTAATTAAATTGTACAAATAAATATAAATAAATAAATATAAATATTGGGGACAAAAAAATCATTTCATGCCAAATTTCCTACACGCACGCAAATCACCTAAAAGTATTTTTTTAATAATAAAATATTTACGAAAATATGACAACAAATTTGTCACTATCATTTCCAACTTTTAAATAAATGAAGTTAAAAAACAGAAACATTTTAATTTCTATCGGAAACCAAATTGCCACTTTACGAAAGCCACTTTACCTAGGCAACTAAGTGAGCGAGTGGCGTAAATCAGGCCAGTTTTAGACAAGCATCACATAGAGAGGTCATCTATAACATTTCACGCCAAACGCATTTGCTCGGCTGTCAACGAGACGGTTCCATGTGAGAGATTTATCCATTGAGGGCGTGGACAGGCGTGAGCTCCCAATTATTGTTGTAGCCACTGATCTCGATTCTATGGATACACTGTCATAGGCGAGAAATGATGGGTTTATATTGAAATCCGATTGGCGTTATAAATGGGTAATCTAATCACTTTTACTTCGAATTTTAAGAACCGGCTGCGCCATGTTTGATTTGTAAGAGCACAGGGAACGTGAGTCAAAGACGAGCTGACTGCTTTAAGACTGGTTTATTATTTTCTTCAACAACCCTCCCCATGCTAATATATGACACCCAATTCTATTTTCGAGGTAAATTATTATTTTGTATCGTATCGCCGTGGCATCTTCTACGCATTGTTTGAATTGGGCCTTAAAGGTCAAAACCATAAGGTGTGAACACAAGTTTGAAGGTTAGAAGGGGTGAAAGAAATTTACGTCGGTTTAATTATTAAGGAATAGAGAATTTTCAAGTTTTATTATATAAGTTAGTACTTTACGACTTATTCCACGAAATTGATAACGTCGAAGACATTCTTTCTCAAATATTGTTAATATTTCTTCCAAATTTTCTCTTTGTCAATATCTTAGTATAAAAAGTTAGCTTTCGTTTTGTGAACTAGTCTACATTTTGTACTGATGCCAGGTGATTTTGTAACATTTTACCTATTTTTTTTACTCCTACCACAGGCCACCAGGCAGACCTGATGGCAGTGGGGCCAAAACGGAATAGTGTCCGCTTTCGGATGAAAAGAGCGCCTGGCATCCGTTAGCTCGTTGGGAGTACGACATTCTTAAGATTGCGGGTCACTTCTTAATGAGATTACCTAGCTCAGGATCGATTCAAGTGGCGTGCTCGAAAAGACTCCTATGCTCAGCAATGGGCCATAAAGGCTGAAATGCAAGCAGATACGTCTGCAAATGATACTAAAAATTATTAAATTAACGAAAAAAAAATTCACCGCTTCAGACAAGACTCAAACTTGCGACCTTTTGGGCCACCAGTCCAATCTGTTGGAACTAACTTATTTACAACAATGATGTTGGCATGTGCTTAATATTTGGTATATCACATAGAGTTCGTATATGTACAGTAGCGATCAAAAGTATTTTGACAAACGAACTTCTTTCAATGTGTTTATGAATAGGGTATTATATTTAATCATTACGTTACGATGATATCTTATTCACCCTTCATTTGTTACGTTTCCACTTAGATTACTAAAACTAAACAACAGACTTAGAATTAAAACTGATAATTTGCGCTACAGGTAGATCAAAAGTATTTTGACACTTTAATGAAATGCTTTTGCTGAACTGGCAAGACGGTAAAAAAAAAACATTTCATTAATATTTAATGGCATATCCTCTGGCCTTCCTCACAGCAGTAAATTGACACGGCATAGAGTCCCCTAACTTCTGTATATGATCATATAGTATGTTCGCCCATTCTGACTGAAGACCTTGGAAAAAACCCCATTGTTTGAATTATTTCTGCACCTCACACTGGACGATCCAACGCTTCCTATAAAAGCTCTATAGCATTAAGATCAGTACCTTGACTAGGCCACTCAAAAACCTAGATTTTTTTGCATTAAAGAAGCCTTTACATGACCGGATTTGTGTTTGAGGTCGTTATCATGCTGAAAAACCCAGCGAAGTGGCATATTTTCTTTTGTATATGGTATCATTTGTGTGTAGAGTAAATTTTCATATACAAATCGATCCATTATCCCATCAATTTGTACGAGAGGCCCGACTCCATGGCTAGAAAAATATCGCCAAGCCATTACGTTAGGGCCACCAATGCCACCAGGCTAGACTGGGTGGGTATCTGGTATCGCACAACGTGTCTTTTGTTATTAGGAAGACGCACATACTTGATACCATCCGACGACATTAAATTAAACTTGCTTTCGTCACTCCATAAAGTTTTTGACCAATCGGAACTTGTCCACAATTTGTCACGAATCGCGAATGCTAATTCTTTGCTGAAATATGTATATTTTTTTAATGGGCGTCGACCATGTAATCCATGCTCTATTAAGAGTAGTTTAATAGTAAAAACAACAACCTTTACGTTATAGTTTTTTTTTAGTTAATTTTTAATTGTTACTGTACGCTTCCATGGGTGTTCTACTGAAATCTTTTTTATTACACGATCAGTTATAGAAGTCGTTTTTCGAGGACAACCGCTTCTAGGCTTATTCGTGATGCAGTTTCGAGCCTTGAACTGCTTATTCCAGACAGAAATCAGATGCAGTGATACACCAAAAGTCCGCGAAACCTCATCTTGCTACTTATCTTTCTAAAGTGCAACCGCACCAGCTTGATTGAAGTCGTTCGAATATGCTTTATGTTTGGCATATTAAGTGAAGTATTCAGATGTAATTACTTCCAAAATATTTAAATTCTGCGGCTCTGTGCAAAAAAAATTGTAAAAAAGAACCGTGTCAAAATACTTTTGAACCAGTAAATTGACATTTTTTGTTGCCAAGTTCGATGAAACTAAGCTTTTTACGTGTTTTAAGGAGCTTTTAAGCCATTGATTAAATTGTCAAAAATTCATTTGAAAAAACTAATGTGATTACAATACCAAACTTATTATCATTGTAAAAATACTTTTTGTCGCTACTGTACCAGTATAAACTCTGGCTATATAGAATAAGTTTTCTAAGACAGATGTCACATTTACAAAACATATCATTATCACAGCATTCTGGATGTCATTGCAGAAAGGCCTGAGAATCCTATAGGTACTGGCGCATTGGATTCAAGTTATAGGGTTTCTTAAATTTAGAAAATAGTTTACATATAATAGGTGTAAAAATTAACATTAGTTCCTAAGTTATACTAACAAATATGGATGCAAATCTGAAATAAATATTTTCAATTTCAATTCTCTTCGCTTCTAATCGTTTGCCTGTGCGGATGCACAATATATGTATTTTAGATTCTTTCGTATGGTATTTTATTGAGTAGTCCACGGAATATCCAACCTAACACAATCGCTCTTAACCAGCTGAGCTCCCGAAGCTTACCAGAAGCGTGCGAAATTTTCCATTCCTTCCTTTTGTTTACACACTTTCGGTAGACGCATAGCGACACCTACCGTAAGAATGTTCTATCGTAACGCCACCGGATGATAATGATATAATGATCCCGGACCGAAACCGTAACATGAGTTAAAGTCCAAAGGGCCCACGATAGCCACGATCCTTACTCACCATTAATTACCAAACTAAATCATTAAGTATACTAACAATTAGTCACAGATAACTAACTATTCGGTTACGAATCTAACGAGATTTCAATTATTTATTTTAACGAGTATTATAAGATGAGCTCCGCAGCGTACATTTCGCAGTGACTGGATTGTGATAAGATCACCGCAAATTGTATGTCGCACATACGAGTAAACATACTACGAATATCACATAGGTAAACAGAAGCAGCTTTTAAAATAAACGCCGTTTAGAACCCGCATATTTCGCATTCACAATACCGGAAACAACATACCTACGTAATACAACAGCCCTCGTACCATCAAAGCAAGCTCGGGGCATAATTTAAGAAAATCTCCGTCGGTTTATCAAACATTACGTCATTCTAATTACCGCTAAACGACACGTCGTTTCCAGAGTAACATCAACATTCACTTGTAGAATGTCTTAAGAAACAAGTTCTTCATTTAAAACGCAGTAAATCGAATCTGTGGACTTCCTAAGCGTAAGTATTATTTCTTTTTGTGTAAGAATACGGTTATACATTAGGGTGAATCTACTTTTTTGTGTTGTTATTCCGTTGTCCAAGGGACCATAGTGGTACACGGTTTGTTAGAAGATGTATACGTTGTTTGTGGTTATGTATCACGTTCTACTAACACGCTTAGTAGTAGTAGTTGTAGAAAGGGCCTTAACTACCACCAAAAGGCATGTTTGATATTAATATCAGGATTTTAAGCTGCCCTGGGCAACATAACTATGGCAACGAGTGGCAAGATAAAGTTGTATTGCAAAATCGCCAGGTGCTTACGTTTTTATTAATAAAAGATTTATTCTTTATTCGCTTTAGTTTTGTAAAAATTAAATTTTTGGTGTAACTTTAGTCTTATCAAACTGCACAACGGGACTTAATCGCGTATTTAAGTTTTAAGATTTACCTCCGACGTTTCGAGGACGGCGTTGTCCCCGTGGTCTCGGAGAAGACTGGCTCAAGTTGACATCAACATCTTCTAGCCGCGCGAGTTTTTCGAACTACCCGCACTTGGTCTTGTTTATCAGTTTGAACGTTTTGCGCACTAGGGATGTCACTCTGTCGACACACAACACTAACGATATTCAATTTATCGACTGTCGATATTCGTTTCCGCTTACATTTACTAATGACTGGATTCCATGTGGATGAGATCTTAAATGTAAATGAATGATGATGTGATCTTAAATGTGATGTGTGTGTCTTAGTAAATGTAAGCGGAAACGAATATCGACAGTCGATAAATTGAATATCGTTAGTGTTGTGTGTCGACAGAGTGACATCCCTAGTGCGCAAAACGTTCAAACTGATAAACAAGACCAAGTGCGGGTAGTTCGAAAAACTCGCGCGGCTAGAAGATGTTGATGTCAACTTGAGCCAGTCTTCTCCGAGACCACGGGGACAACGCCGTCCTCGAAACGTCGGAGGTAAATCTTAAAACTTAAATACGCGATTAAGTCCCGTTGTGCAGTTTGATAATGTTTAATAATCGTGAAAGTTTAAATCAGTGTTTAACTTTAGTCTATTCTATTTTTTGCTACTTATTCCAAAATATATTCACTCATCACCGTATCACTTTAGTTTTAATTTTATAATTATTATAATTTAGTTGGTTTTTATTTAAAGTACTTCAGTATTCAGTATAATTATTAATAGAAATAAATAACACATTTTTAAAAAGTGCCCTCACTTAATGCCCTTTTCCGTCCAAAGATAGGTAAGAAGATACTGCCTTTTGACTCTAAAAACCTTGTTCTTATGTCATTTAGAATTGTAACTGGCGAGTATTGTGCGAGCTCTCGTTAGCTACTAATGCGGGATGCACCGTGCTGTTTTAGAAGTAGCTTAAGTACCCTTGAAAATAACGTAAACTTTCGCCTTTTCATAATAAGGCACTACTTATTTAGCAATGCATAAATTCATATGGCGAGCGTCTAACTCAAGCGACCCAGATTTCCTCTATCTAACCTGGAAATCCTGACAAAAGCTAACAGTACAGAAATGATGAGAGACGTTGATATTACCCAGAAAATTGCCAAATTTTAGTGTCAGCGGTGACATCGCTTTTACATTGTGGCGGAAAAAATCAGGAGCGGTTTTGAGACTTTACTTATTTTTATTTAAGTTTTGATAATGATGAGTATTGGCAAAACTCGCAATGCATCTTGCGCGATTAAAAATGTTTGAATATCGCACTTACTTACTTAAGCCCCTGCTACACGGTCGCCGACAAGCCTTCAGACCGCGTGGCCTTGGTCCGTCCCGGGCCGTGTAAACCGTTGTTTCCAACAAAATTGGACCAAAACTGACCAAGGACAGACCAAGGTCAGACGGTTAGAAGGCTTGTCGGCGACCGTGTAGCAAGGGCTTTTTTTTCTCTATAGTCTCATTATGATTTTGATAGATTTGATTCCTGGTTTGCTTAATGACACATTAACCCAGGGCCGAGGCCGATTCTGTTAACCGTTCAAATGGTTTTCATCTTGTTTTGATACGACCTTGACCGTGAGCACAATAAGCGTTAGCGTCTCAAGCTGATTTGGTGATTTGGTGCTGATGAAAATAATGCAGGCGTCACGTAAAGCATTTCACACACACTTATTGATGCGCGTGAGATGCTTGATGACACTACTCAATCAATCAATCAATCAATCAATCAATATCATTTATTTGCAAGAATACTTAATTATAGTTACAGGATGTTCTTGTAGAATATTGTCCAGTATTCTATCGTACTGAAACCATGCGCAAATTTTATATTACCTAATAATAATAATTTTCAGTCTTGCACATATGCGAGACAGAAAATAATTATATTATTGAGTTTTATTTTAATACATGTAATAATAATTACGATTGCAGTGCAGATTTTACCAGTGCAATCAGTCAACGCAGGGCAGCTTGTGGCGAGCTGTTGGGGATTAGCGACCTCACGTACCCGAGTGCTCCTGGAGAGTTCTGTTACCCGCAAGGAGGGTGGGTGGGACAGGATTCTCTGCCTCTGGCTTGCCTTAGCCGGCCGGCCAGAGTGGAGTCGTTAGAGCTATAAGCTCCAGGGGTGGAAGTGAAATATGCATAAGGCGCGAGTTGGCACAGTGGCTGTTAACAGCCACTGGGTAGAAAGCGGCGCACACCTCTCGACACCCCTGAGCCGCTCACACCGGTGTTGCCCTTGAGCCATCCCAGATGTCGCTTTTTGTGGGGGCCCATCTTGTGAGGGCGAGTCACCGTCTGCCGGAAATAAAATTGCATACCGTTTTATTAGGCAGGCGTCCGGTTTTTTACCCCATAGCTCAGTTCTTAGTCCATCGCTTTCACCCAATAACCTAGTACATTTTAGATTCCATCAACTCTCAATAGTCCTTACACCCTGGCGGGTGCTGCCTCTGCGTGCGTCCCATGACACTGGCAAGGGCAGCCTCCGCTCGGTGTACCCCTTACATTTCATTAAAGTGTCAAAAGGGCCTCTACGTGTTGGCTTCGGCTCCGCGCACGCCTCCCAAAGGTCCGGAACACCATTGTTCCGTGATGGGAAAGATTACGATAAAATAAATTACACTCTAAAGTTTGTATAGGACATTTCATTACTTCATCTCTCTCAACGTTTAATCAAATAAAAAAATCGTTTATTCAAGAATCATGCATACAACCAATAATTACTTTCATTCTTCTGCCAAACTACAATGTGGTTTGTTGGCAGACGAGGCTCCTATATTTATGTAAGCTGGGAAATATAATATAATCAAAGATGAAAACCATATCAAATTATTAAAACAAAATCGGCCTCAGAGTTAGTTGGTTTCTCGGTAGCTATGCATGCATTGAGCTTAACAACCCGGTGCGACATGCGAGTGTGTCTAATGTACGGAAAAGCGAATGCGCTTTGATAACGATTTAATGCTCTAGCTATTTGTCATAGTTAGGTCGCTGGGAACCAGGAAAGGAAGGCAAGAATGAGTTGAGCATGCTTAATGGTTCCGTAGCTCGTGAGTCATGTGACATGAATGCTATGTACGGAATGTATGTCGAGGGGAGTAAGAGGAAAGACCACACATAAGCGCTACAAATTTAGTATAGAAGAGCTACCGCTTGTTTGGGCTGCGCCTGCAATGATAACAAGTACTCATGTGACATATTTACAAAAATTTATGCTGTACGGTTCGAATCGTAGCATTTTACAAGTAAAATTGCACCTATGTGCGATCACCGCGTACTCTTTGTAAAAGTTTAAAAACGTGGTGTCTGTTTATTCTGTGGGAAGGACAAACCAATGAAAAGGATGGACTATGCGAGAAATGATAATGAAAAGAACGCAGGTGAATGATGAGATGACGGGCGACAGAGAGGTACCTAAATGTCATATAGAATTATTTCTTTAAATTTAAACTTTAATATCTGTCAATAGAGATGCATTTTATAACTGCCGTATATGGCTTCGTATGATCTAGAATCTTAAAATAAATCACAGCATCAAACGTAATTACAGAAATAAACATACGAATATATACCTATATATAACTAAATTTAATACTTTTACTTATAATTTTTATTTGATAAATTATTTTACTTTATTTTACGATTTACTCTAAGGCCTACCTACTTACCTATAAACACAACAGCGTTTTATACTGTAGTAATATAAAGATACAAAGTTAAGTTATTTAATATTTACGAAGCTACTTACTTTCAATATACAATACAATTTACATTTAATACACAATATTATATAACCTATCAGCTTAATAATAATAATTGAAAAGCTGCTATCAGTAAATCAAAATATATACAGAAATTAGGTATTATGCACACAATTGAAAAAAAATTGATTAAAAAAAGTAATTTTTCAGCGGATACACATTTCCGGCCAAATTATTATAAAGCTGACATTACACTAAGCATTATATGTACGCAATGTTTTATTACCTCTCTCACATTCAGTTTTTTTCTTAAAAATCCAATGAATACAACATTATTAAACGGTATTAATAAAACTTTTAAGAGAGAGGTGGCGCTAGTGTGCTCGCATACACATCAGCTGATACGTATTTACCATATTAAAATTATTTAAACACAATTAAAGTGCAAGGAAAGTGAATACACCTAGAGAAGAGGTGCTGAAATAACGGTGTAATTGCTCGTTAGTTAAAATTCGGCAGGAAAATGAAGTAAATCGCAAAAATGTAATTACGCCAACGGACAAAAATTCAAGTGAACTAGTGAGAAAAAACCACATTGTGAACTTATTTGGCAGCACTACAGGTCAGTCAGTGCAAACAAGAAGAAAACTAGTGTTATTTATTAAAAAGTGAACGAACTAAATATCATTTCGAGGTTATATTAAATGATATAAACAAGAAACACAAGTCACCTTAAAGCTATTTTGACAACAGCGCCATCTAAGGGCGAGTAGCGGAGTTAGAACCTACATATCGATACTAACACACGCGACGTAACATTCTGAGCGCAGCTATTCAACACTAGAGGGCACATTCGTCAATTATGGAGAATCACATTATGGATCTGTTAAAACAAATACAAAAAGATCTGGCTGACCAAAAGAAAAGTATCGAAAACATGGAAGAAAATATTACGACCTCAATCAACAAAAACATTAACGAAAAATTTAATTTCATGGAATCGAAAACAACGGAATTAAGCAAAAAAATCGAGCAACAAGAAAATACGATCGAGCACCTAGAAAAACAAATCAAGAAGAAAAACATAATATTATTCGGTGTCGCAGAAACAGAACACAATTACTGGAGCCTGCAAAAACTTATTTTGGATATTTTCAACAACACTATGAAAAGCGCATGTCTATCGGGAGAAATAGAAGACGCAAGAAGAATGGGAAGAAAAAGCGACAAAATTAGGCCCATCGTGGTCACCTTAACAACAATCGGCCGAAAACTTGAAATTCTTAAGGGAAGAAAATCGCTACAGAATACTGGTATATACATCAAAGAAGACTACACAAAAAAAGTACTGCAAAAACGTAAGGAGCTTCAGGTAGAGCTAGAAAAACAGCGAGAACAAGGGCAAAAGGTGATACTGAGACACGACAAAATTGTGACTTTAAAACACGACAACTCTATAGCTGACGACCAGAAGAAATCGGCCAAAAGAATTTTATCGGAATCCCCGGAAGGTACCAGAAATAATACCACAAACGAAAAAACAAGTAGAGTCAACAACCGATCTATTAAGAAAAACAAAACATACGATATTACATCTTATATGCAAAAATCTAATTATGAGTCTTCGAACTCTACTTTGGGAAGAGACAGAATACAATTTGAAATTGTACAAAATAGAGCTGCCAGTGACGCCGATTCCGAATAGCAATCAAAACGCCTCCTTCATAAATCTTACACATTCCAAAAAGAACAACACAAAAAAGAAACCTTAATGTTCCCCAATCCGGCTGGTCACCGTGGGGACAGCGACCACCACCCTCCAATGAATAATAATAGATACGAACAATACTTAAAAATTGCAACATACAACGTCAGATCACTATTATCTACAGAAAAAATGATCGAACTTACTCATGCCATACAGAATATACAATTTGATATCCTAGGCCTAGCAGAGGTGAGAAGGAAGGGCTGCTGTATAGAAGAAATGGATAATTATATATTTTGCTACAAAGGCGAGACACAAGGATAACGTGGCGTCGGTTTCCTAATAAAGAAAAAACATAAACATAGTATTTACAACTTTACCGGCCTCTCAGACAGGGTAGCACTTCTGCAAATGAACTATCAAAACGAAATACTCTCTATAATACAAGTTTATGCCCCTACGGAAAGCTCGACAGACGAGGAAATCAGCAGCTTTTACGAAACGCTAGAACAGGCACACAAGATCGCTAGTGAAAAACTGATCGTAATCGGAGACTTTAACGCAAAGATCGGTCTACCAAAAGAAAATGAAGATACCATTATGGGTAAATATGGCTACGGGGAAAGAAATGCAAGAGGAGAAATATTAGCACAATACGCAAACGAATACAAGCTAAAGATCATGAACACTTATTTCAAAAAGAAAAACAAAAGAAAATGGACGTGGATTTCCCCTGATTTAAAAACAAAAAATGAAATTGATTATATTTTAACAAACAAACCAAATAACGTAATAAATTTAGAAGTTCTAAATAATGTGGCATTCCCGTCGGATCATCGTCTAGTACGAGCTACATGGAAAATCAACAACCCTGTGAAAAAGAGCAGAACTAACTACAAATCGACAAGTAACAGACCTAAAACAGATAAGGAAATCGAATCATATGTTCAAAACTTGGAAAATAACTTACAAGAACTCTATACCTGTCAAAAAAGCACACAATTACAAACATTCTGCGACGCAATAGAAACTGCCATATTAAATAGTTTAAAAATAAATAATAAAGAAATACCAACAAAAGAAAATCGAATCATAAGTCAAAAAACTAAAGAACTCATTACAAGAAGATCAGAATTAATTAAAATGCATCAAAAGTCAAAAGAAGATAAACAAGAACTCGGCCAAATATCTAAAATGGCTAGCAAAGCGTTAAGGAAAGATTACCAGCTCTACAGAAATAATGTTATAACGAGAAACTTAAAATGCTACAGAAGCACAAAAAGAGCTTTTAAAGAGCTGAATACCCAAAAAACTTGGATACAAAGCTTAAAATCTAACGACAAAGAGACAAAAACAAGGAAAGATATAATAAACAACGCAACTCAATTCTATAGAGAGCTATACAGCCAAACAAATAAAAGCTTTCAAGAAATCGAACCACCTAGAGCAACAAACCAATACGAAACCATTAAACCCATAGAGTCAATAGAGTTACTAACTCACATTAAAAAACTGAAAATGGACAAGAGCCCGGGGCCGGACGGCATTACAAACGAAGCTCTAAAACTTGGAAAAGCCCAACTTACTCCGATACTGACAAAACTCTTCAATATGGTCCTAGCCACAGGCGAAGCGCCAGCACAATGGAAAAGCTCTGAAATAATTTTATTATATAAAAAAGGAGACCCCAAGGATATTGCTAACTATCGCCCGATCAGCCTCTTATCCACTATATATAAACTATTTACATCAATTTTACAAAGTAGAATGAACGCAAAAATAGAAAACATTCAACCGATAGAGCAAGCTGGTTTTCGCTCTGGCTTTTCAACAACGGATCACCTTCATGTGATGCAACAAATAATAGAAAAATATAGAGAATTTAAGCAACCTTTATACGTAGCTTTCATCGACTACGCGAAAGCTTTCGATACCATCTCTCACGACTCTATCTGGGAAGCGCTCTACCAAGCCGAAATAAATACTCAATACATTAACGTCCTAAAAAACTTATATAAGAATAGCACCAGTAGAGTAAAACTGGAAGCGAAAGGAGATATTATTCCGATATGCAGAGGCGTGAGACAGGGAGATCCCATCTCACCGAAACTTTTTATTGCCGTATTAGAGACCATATTCACAAAGCTAAAATGGCAACAATAAGGAATACAAATAAACGGTAGATACCTAAGCCACCTCAGGTTCGCGGATGACATCGTACTACTCGCCTCTACCAGCAGAAAATTAGAAAAAATGATTAACTCCCTCAGAGAAGAAAGCGAGAAAATAGGATTGAAGATGAATGAAAACAAAACAAAGATTATGACAAATAGCTTCCAACAACCAATTAATCTGGAACATACGACTCTGGAATACGTGGAACGCTACATATACCTCGGAAAAGAAATTTCTTTTTGCAAAGACAATACACAAGACGAAATAGAACGACGTATAGCCTTAAGTTGGAAAAAGTACTGGTCTTTAAAAGAAATACTTAAAGGAGAATACCCATTACACATGAAAAAAATAGTGATGGATACCAATATTTTGCCGACGCTAACATATGGCTGCCAAACCTGGAGTCACTCTGTAAAGACGAAAGCCAGAATAATCACTACCCAACGAGCGATGGAAAGGAGCATGCTAAAGCTAAGGAAAATACATAAAGTGAAAAGTGAACGCATAAGAAACAAAACGAAAATAACAGATGCCCTAAAATATGCACTTAAAATGAAATGGCGATGGGCCGGCCACGTAGCGAGGTACACAGATAAAAGGTGGACAAAAGAAGTGACTCTATGGAAAGGCCCCGACGTAAAAAGAAAATCAGGACGACCACGAAAGCGATGGAGCGACGACATAGTAGCCACGGCCGGTCAAAGATGGCTAAGTAAGGCAAAAGACAGAGACGAATGGAACAAATTGGAGGAGGCCTATACCCAATAAAGTGGGGTTCCTATCAACTTTTAGTTTTTAAATACATCAATACAAAATTAAATTATACAAACCAATTAAAATAAGTTAGTAAAAAAGTAAACATATATATTAGTTACAATAAATTAACATTATTAATTAATTAATAGTATGTACCTTAATGATAAGTTTGTAAGTAGTTGATAAGAAAATAAAGAGGCTTTTTATTATTATTATTCCTTTATTCAATTAGGGTCTTAGGTTAGGATTTTACAATGTGAGTATAAAAGTAAAATATAAAAACACTTACAAAACATAACAAAAATATATAAACACATTATAAAAAACCTAACCTAGGGTGCCGCCAGCAGCGGGGCAAGGCCCAAGCTACCGGTGGTCAGGGCTGCAGAGAGAGGAACCGGCGGACTATCCGCGCCGTGTCCAAGATCACCGCCTTCTGCATCTGACCCTTGATCCAACCACCCAGCGAGAGTCTCTCTAGGTGTTGGTCGAGACTCTTCGCTATGAGACCGTTCGCTGACACAACTATCGGAACAATGATCGTCGAGTCAACATCCCACATGGCGGTAATCTCATGAGCTAAGTCTAGGTACTTGCTGGACTTGTCCTTCTCGGCCTTCACGAGATTCTCATCATGGGGGATGGTGACGTCGGCGAGCACGGCCCGGCGCTGCGATCGGTCTATCAGCACGATGTCAGGCTTATTGGCGACAATAGTCCTGTCAGTGATGATAGATCGATCCCAATAGAGCGTGGCACGACCATTCTCGAGAACAGGTGCAGGTAAGTACTTGTAGTACGGTACTTCGCGGTCCACAAGGTCGTATAGAAGAGCAAGTTGCTGGTGAATAATCCTGGCTACGAGATTATGTCTGTGCAAGTACTCACCGTTAGCAAGATGAGAACAACCGGAAATGATATGCCTGAGTGACTCTCCGGGACGGCGGCATGCCCGACAAATGTCGACCGTACCGTCCTTCAGGATATATTTCCGATAGTTGTTCGTCATCATCACTTCGTCCGCAATTGCACAGGCAAAACCCTCGGTTTCTCCGAAGAGGTCCCCGAATCGTAACCAGTTCACCGACGCGAGCAGGTCCACATCGGGTCCCGTGAGGGCCTTGTAGAACCGCCCGTGTAGCACCTTATTCTCCCATGCCGCCTTGCGATCCGCAGTACTTAGTACCACAGGTTTGCGCCAGTTCTCGTTTGCCAAGGAGAGCGGCGTGAGGTTCCTGTCTACTGCCACCACATCACGATGCATCCCACACTCGTTGTTAAGGAAATAATTCCTGAGATTGTACACCTCGCGGTTGTGGAGATCCTTGGCGTTTAGGAAGCCTCGGCCTCCACACTTCCGTGGGATGTACAATCTCATAACTGACGAGCGTGGGTGTAGCATGCGATGTGTGGTGAGCAGTGATCGGACCCTCCGATCCAGGGCGTCCAGCTCGGTCTGAGTCCACCTTAGTATGCCAAAGGAGTATGTGAGGAGGGGCATTACCGAGGCGTTGAAGGCGCGCACCTTGTTGCCTCCTGACAAAAGACTGTTAAGGACTTTTGTGAGCCGACTGAAAAAGCGCTCCTTCACCGACCGTCTAATACCCTCGTCCTCAATACCCAACGACTGTGACATACCAAGGTATTTATAGGTTTCTGATTCAGAGATAGATCTAAAAGACATTGTCTCAGAAAGTAGTAAATTTGTTGAATTTACAACCCTCCCCCGCTGTACATGCATAACCGCACATTTATCGACACCAAACTCCATGTTGATGGCACTACTGAAGACTTCGGTGGTTTTCAGTAGCTCCAACAAGCCTTGGGTATTTGGTGCAAATAATTTGAGGTCATCCATGTACAGAAGGTGAGAAATAACTTCACCCTCTCTCCGAAGCCGGCAACCTAGTCCCAAATCCTTCAGCAGGGTGCTGAGGGGATTCAGAGCTAGGCAGAACCATAGCGGACTCAGACTGTCGCCCTGAAAGATTCCTCGCTCAATCCTTATAAAATCCTGTGGGCCAGGTTGGTCATCCCCGCCTCCTGGTTGACGAAGGACTGTGGTCCACTGCCCCATACACGCGCTTAGGAAGGCTCTCAAAGCTGCATCAACTTTGTACAGCTCTAAGACCCTCCCCAGCCATGAATGAGGCACCGAATCATAGGCCTTCTTGTAGTCAATCCAAGCGGCTGAGAGGGCCCCCTTGGTCCGCCGGATTTGTTGGCAGATGGTCATGTCTATGAGGAGGAGCTCTTTAGTACCACGGGACCCAACCCTACATCCATTTTGAGCAGAGGCTAAAATATTGTTTGCGACAATGTGCGCGTTGATTTTTGCTCTCAAAATGGATGTAAGGAGCTTGTAGAGTGTAGGCAAGCATGTGATGGGTCTGTAGTTCTTCGCTTCCGTGGTACTACCGGACTTATAGAGCAGAAAGGTGACACCAGTTGTTAAGGAAGGTGGGAGAGAACCAAGCTCGAGGGCTTGTTGAAATTGTGCTGCCAAGCAGGAGTGCGAGCATCGAAACCATTTTAGCCAGAAGTTGTGCAATCCATCCGGCCCAGGACTTTTCCAGTTCTGGGCCGTGCGGATGGCACAACTTACGTCATCGGGGCTGATGGTAACTGCCCCCATAGGTTCGATGGACTCGCACTCACGCTCGATAACACTCATCCAACTCCCTTCGGTGTGTCCGACAGGCATCGACCAGATGCTACGCCAGAAGTCAGTCATGGCAGTAGCATCCGGCGGCTGCGTGTCGGGCGTACGAAGGTTGGTTTCCTCCCACTTTCGGTACACCTTCCTTTGGTCACTTTGAAAAAGGCGATTCTGCTGGAATCGCTCCACACGCTCTCTGTAACGGCGAATACGGTTTGCCCATGCATAGACTTTCTGCTTTAGAAAGTAAATGCGCTCTGTGACATTGGCCATGTAGTCGCGGGGCCTGATATCCGTCCCCGCGAACGCCTGGTTCACAAAGCGCATTACTCGGGGGCGATTGTTGCCCCCCCTGAAGCAGATTAGCTTTGCGATGAGAGTCCTAAACGAGCTGATACGTCGCTCGATCCGCGCTTGCCATGCAGGGACACCTCCGACGGTCCTAGGTGCACGTTCAGCGTCCGGGAACTTGACGCGAGCAACACGGCACGCCGCGATGGCTCCGCAGTACAAGATCGAGTGCGTATCATCTAAATCTTTACTAGTCCGTAAATGTGGCTCTAGTAAAGCGTTTAGGGCTCCCATTAGCGCTAGATTGCGTCTATTCATAGGCAGACGTGGTAATCGTGGCCTAGAGTTGGTTGTGGCGCGATATTGCGTAATCACCTCTTCCAAAGTCCTCCTCAGTTGCTCATTAGCAGTTGTACTCACATTCTGACTCACGAGGTCCCCCTCGTCGGTACAGAAATCAACCCGTGGCGCCCCCGGTGCCAGGTCGGGTGCGGGCACCGGATCCGGCGACGTGGCGGGCAGATCCCGCGCCGAGATGGAGTCCGCGCGAGCAGAGAGAGCCTCCTGGCGAAGCCGATCAAGTGTCGCGTCATCCAAGCGCTTTAGCCGCTGAATGACGCGCACCTGATCCGATAATCGCTGCTCCGATACGGTGATGGTGGGTTCAAGAGTCTGAAACAGAGGCAGTATTCTCGAACGGTAGGCGGACAGCTGTGTTCCCCCCTCTGTAGCCCCATAATAGGCGCGCATGACATTCTCGTTCATGTCTCGAGTCCATCTCATGCGTCGCACTATACCACCGGTAGCGGGAGCCGTGGGCGGGGCAGGATGTCCCGCAGGCCCCAAGCGTGCCGGCAGCGGTGGCCGCCCTCGTCGCGCAGGTGGTCGTGGCGGCGGCGGCGGCGGCCCGCTCTCGTCACTGGACCCGTCTGTGTCAGGCATTATTATTATTATTATTATTAATAAAACTTTTGTCTTACATAAAATCGCTTATATAGTTAAGCATTCATTATTTATACACGCAGGTACAGAATTAAAATGTTGTAGGTAAAATGTAAATTGAAACAAATTGTGTATCTGTCTCTAAATGCTACACGTGCCGCAAGTTAGATGTTAGCGGTCAGCATGTGAACGTGCCCTAAGAATACAAATGTAAACTGTTCGTAAATAGTTGGCGTATCACTACGTGGCCGTGGTGCAGTGCCCACTAAGATGCTTAACTTTGCAGGAACTGTATTACTTGTGTTTGTGTGTGGCCTGGTTTCGTTCAAGGTAGGAATTCATTTTAATTTATTTAAAAAGGTAAATCTGTTATGGGTACCCTGGAGTGCTGTGCATCGTCACACATAACAACACTAAGTGACATTGGAGACACATTAAATAACATACTATATTCCCCCGCAATAAAGTAAACTTTTGAATAGTTTTTCAATGTATCATAGGATTGTTACATTTGTTATTCATGGTGTGTTAGTGCAGGCCAATAGATATTATTTATACACCGTGTTTTTTTTGATTTCCGTTAATTTCAAGGGTGCATTCCTGAGCTTAAATCAAGTAACTTTCTCAAAGACACCGATGTTCTAATTAAGTCCATTTCGGAGATAATCCATAATTTATTTTTTTCCTATAAGGCCTCTACAAGCGTGTACACTTGTCTTAGGGCCGGCTTACATATTGATTAGTGTTTAGAATGAGTTCATACATTTGCTACTAAACTTAAGTACAATCTCGGTCGATTGATGTACGAAATGACATTGATATGTCACAGATTTCAATTGTTTGGTTGAGTTAAATGTAATGCCCGTGTTACAACAACGCTATATGCTACATTTAATTACTTTTTAAACAAAAAAAAAACAAAAAAGAAAACAAAAAAAAATTTTTTTTTTGAATATTAACTATGCCATTTAGTTCTTATAAACGTACTAAACTATACCCCGAAGTTAACGGAATTCAATAAAAACACGGTGTAGATACTATTCTTAGTAATTACCTAGTAACTAATACTACTACTATACACTGTTGATTTGTGGTCGAAAATGGTTTAAAAAAAATTCTACGTTTAAAATTAATCTAATAGAATTAAACGTGCTAAAGTGAACGAGAAATCAATCAAGCTTTGTTTTATTCCATGAAAAATCGTTTTCCCGACGTTTTTACTAACGCAGAATTAAAACTTTTATTCGCTAAAAAAGTATAGAAGGTTTTATTCCCAAAAAAAATTGAAGTTTTAAAGAGTCCGTCGGTCCATCAAGTTTGACCTTTTTTTAATTATTTTTTACCAGGCAGAATTCCAACAGCAGCGAGCGAAGGTAGTTCATGTAAATCCGAAGTACGTAAAATTTGCATCGATATTTACCACCCGCAGAAGCCGTTCATCACCCTACACAACCGATATGAACATGACCACACTTTCTGCTTTAGGAAATAATGTTACTGTAAGTCACTAACCACTATACGTTGTGTGTGTATCTGTTCAAATTAGTATATAATCTGGGCTGAGATATAATTAAGTAATGTAAACATGTAAGTAATGTAAAAGTAAACATATTTTTTTAATAAATATAATAAAATAACTGTGTACGTAATGTAAACAGTAAACAGTGTTTAGTAGTGTAGGACACTGTCGGTGCCTAAATCAAAAATGTATGATAACTTATTTCCATTCCCCTCGGTTGATTTGATGAAAGCAAGTTAATCGCATCAGAAGGGCATCATATATTTTATTCATAAAAATAAACCTTTTATTATGTGCAACAGAATAGCATATTTTGACAGGAAATATGTAATAAAGAAATATTTAATTTTGTGTCTCTCTCTTTCTTTCTTTCTTACACGTGTTCTGTCTTGTTATGTATCTGTTCTGCTTTACATTCTGTTTCTGTTTTAGTTTTAAGTTTTAGTTTTTAATTTTGGGTGCCCTGAAAACCAGCGCCGTGTCTTACAGACACTGCTTATGCTGAGCGGCATCCTAGGTATTTGGTGTACGTGTCTTTATGAAAATTTGTTGTTGTAATGCATATATTATTTTTACGCCAAATAAATATTTTCTACTTCTAATATGTTGCGCTGTTTTGCAAGGGCATCTCTGCATACAAATATTTAGTATGCAGAGATGCACTGCGAGAAATCACAAATTAATTCGAATACCCAGGTACTATTAGCCCTGAGTTTTTTTATTGAGCTGTTCGATTAAAAACCTTGTTGTCAGTCAATTAAATTTCAAATTTAATTGGCTTAATCAATACTGCCTGCCACTCGGAGGGGTAAATGTCGATTCTCAATTTACAGACCAGGATAATGTACTACAAAGTGAAAGCGAAATCAGACGCCATGGTAATCGAGCTGAAGATTTGTGACATGTTCAACACGAAGTGGGCAAAGGATTGGATTGAGAAATACTCTAACATGACAACCGATACCTGCCCTCTGAAAGCGGTCAGTGTCTGTTTTCTAGTCTTCATATTAACTAAGATATCTACTAAATAAATATAGGGAATGAACGATTGACTGGATGTGATTTGTGTACACGGTATTTAAGGTGGCACTTATGAGGAAAGGGGACTGTCGTTTCTCCGTACAAACGTAATCGCCATTTTCCTCTCTGGATATTGACAATATGGAGAATTTTGAATAATTTTACGGTTTAGACTCACTTGTTAGTGATAAGTGTTTTTGTGTATGTTAGTATGTCTCACAACAGTTTAAGTTCGAATATGGAGAATATTTTTACATGATTGTGTGTATATTAACCATAGCTATGCCCCCACGTTTGACTTTTTTAGATTATTTGATTATGTTAAAAATTAGCAGCAAAAATCAGATTACATTTAAAAAAATGCTCCTAACTCTTATAACTATGAAAAATTCGATAAAAATCAAACGTAGAGGCATAGTTAATATACAACAAATTGTGCTAAAATATTATCAATAATGTTAATATCCAGAGAGGAAAATGAGGACTACGTTTGTATGAAAAGGCGATTTCGCGCGGGTCCTCCACTTTCGTCTTAATAGGTACCTATATAAAAAAAATTTGGTGAACCTTTTAGGTAGTTGTCTGTTATGTAGTTACACTTGCTATTTACTCCTTCCTTAATTGAGACGTGTGTCATTGCTTCCAAATTCAAACCGCATATATCACTTGTCTTGTAACTTAGTAACATGTTAACATATTTCAGGGGTCCTATCGATTCTCCGGATTCGAACTGCCGCCGAAAAACTTCCCACTACTCGTCTTAGCCGACAAGAATAGCGATTATGAATCCACATTTCTGGCATATGCCACTAAAACTAAGGAGCCTATTATTGAGTTCAGCGTAGGTTTGAGCTATAAATCTATTCCTAAGTTAAAACGAAACAAAAGTTTTTATGAAAAGCTGTAAACAATCAAATCCATATCCATCCATATGCGTTTTCTTACGTTTGAACGCCTCCTGCAATATCAGCATACCCCAAATTGTTTTAGTGCGGGAATGTTTTACACTAGCCTTCTTTCTTTTCTTTCCTTTGTTTCTTTTTTTGTCTTTTACCTTCCGTGATAATTTCTCACTTGATGGTCTCATCGGAAGATCAGCGCTGGAAGTCGCCAGCAACATGCTGAGGTGGGGCCATTTCGTGACTCTTTATTTTTCACTATGTTTTTTCTATGTAAGTCTATTGTCTGTGTGTTTACGAATAAAAAACTATTCTATTCTACTAGCCAAAAAATAGGTTTAAACTGTAAAAACCGAAACTATATTATCATTTCTAAGTAAATTGAAGCTAATTACCTATTTTTTTTTAATTCATAGTTGGGTAATAATTTTACAATAAGTAAACAAAGTTATAAATACACAAAATCCTTTACTTTATTCATTTCAAAACAAATTAAAATATCATCTTATCACACATCAAACTTCTCACTCCTAGTCGCCTGTGTCTCTTTATTTAGGTATCGTTTAAAGTTTAAGTTGCATACATTCCTCATTCATCTGTTCCCATACTAAGTACCTGTTTTTGAAAGAATTCTAATTCTGTTTTTATGCCGGCCATTATTATTTTTTAATACTAACTGCTTCGCATTGTTTTTAGTATGTTCATGTACGTTAATAATGTTTTTTTCACCTCAGAAGCTCGAACAAGGGTACTTTGCTTCTTAAAAACAGTGAGCAAAATGCGATTTTGCTCACTGAGTCATTTTGTCTCACTCAGTGAGCAAAATCGCATTTTGCTCACTGAGTGAGACAAAATGACATTCAAGTGACCTTTATAGTCAAATATCATTTCAACATGCGGGGTCTAATACAAGTTCGATATACTTGGGTTCTATTATCTCTGTCCCTCTAGGTATGTTCTGACTGCTTAGGGTGAAAAATTTTGTGTACTACACGAGATCAAAGTTATTTACATCTCGTGCGCTTCTGAATCCCTCACTACGCTCAAGATTCTAAATTAGATTCATCTATTATAGAATCTTTCGCTTGCACGGGACTCAAAATAAGCACTCGAAGAAATATCAAACTTTGATCTCTTGTTGTACAAACAACTAATTTCTTATTTTATAAGTTTAAGGCTCCACTGAAAATCAGCGTCGTTGCACTAAGTGCTCCGAGACATGCTGAGTGGTATCCTCTTTTGGACAACTAATTACATAACTGTCACATGTTTGTCATTTATTAATTTTAAGATTGTGTTGTTTCAAATAAATTATTTTCATTTCATTTCGTTTTCATAATAATTTCCGCAGCCAAAATTCCGGGGTATGAACGTCAGGCCATTGCTAAACCTAAGGGCATTTTGAGAAAACCTCGGGGTAGCAGCGGACACAGACAGAGCGTTCGAAGTAACTTAGAAACATCTAAACCGCTAGTGTAAATTTCATTTAATAGCGTGACGAGCGTTCGCGTTTGCGTTATGTCTATTTTTGCATTGGTATTAAGAACAGCGCGCCAAGCGGGACGTTTTGGAAACTCATAATCCCATACAAAATGACACTTAACGCAAACGCGTACGTCACGTCACGTTATCGAATCAAATTTACACTAGGGGCACCATTGACATCATAGACGTTTATTCTAGAATTTGCGAACGAAACTTCGCTTCAAAGTGTATGAATTTCATCCTTAATTAAAGTGTAGTGAGCTCCGAAGTGCGACTCTAACAAGCAGAGCTGCTTCTCAAAGGCATGACCCGGTTTCTTCTCGATAAACGCTGAAACTTATCCACAACAAATCTGAGTATACTAAACAAAAAGGTGATAAATTTCTCTGTATTTCAAGAGGACTTAAGACCTTGGATTAGGAGTTCGGAAAAGCAAAAGTATATAAGAAATGAAAGTAAACAAAACTTCAATAGTAGGTATGTGGTTTTTGGGGTCTAATAACTTTTTCTTGCCATGATCACGTCAAAACAATTTCAAACATAGCCACTTCAAAAACATACATACTCATTAATATGTATACACATATCTATGTCGTGTACATATATGTAGGCATTAAAATGATTTCCGTACTATAGCGTGTCCACCATGCGCCCAAACTCTCTAGATATTTAGCTGAGCGTTTACGGTGTTCAACGAAGCGACCTATCAATCGCGATGCGAGGCTCAATTGTGGCGAGTCGCTCGGGGACCGGCCAATTTGGTGCACTCGCTGCTCATAACTGCTTAACTGCGGATTAACGAAGTGTGTCAATGCATATCCAGCCTTCTCGTGAATAGTAAGTGCATTAACCTACTAATTTCTGTAAATCAATCTTTCTTGTCGTCTCTGGCAATGGCGACTCCATCAACAGTTCTTATCCGGATTATGAAATACCCTAACGTGGCTCGTAAAACCAAACTTTGTCTTGAAGATGCGGTCACACGATGAGCAATGGAGTTGTCCAGTCGATTTGCGGGTGTAGGGGCTTAAGTCGCATCTTGCGGATATGACGCTTAGCATCGAGGTCTTCTAGACGCTGCTGCTCAAATTGATCTACTTTCTTTTGAACACTAGAATGCCATTGCGATCTTTCTAATACAATGTCCTCCCAGCAGTCAGTCGGTATACCGCAAGCGACGAGGCCGAGGTGGCGTTTCAGAACAACTTTGTGTCGCAGATACTAACCCCCCTGCTTCCATTTTCTGAAAATAATATGGATTAAAAAGATGATAACGAAGCCAAAACCTAATGAGCAGGATAATGCACACATCGTATTATATCTAGCTATGTCTACGCAAAACGAACGATGAAACAATTCCACATCCCGGTTTGCATTAGGAAATACGTAACTTTGAGCGAAAAAGACAATACTTACATTTCTTTATCTACTACGGCTTTTGCCCGGAAAATACGGGATTTATACAATAACATTGTAATATTATATTCCATATTAATATTTCACGCCCTTAAGATGGCTTGGGCTCTATATTTAAACAAAAGATACAAACCAATTAAACGCTTTAATCAATTGTAAAATAATCGCAACAGGCCAATTGCATTGGATGTTTTTAATTGCAATGATATTAACTTTTACTCAATAATGTAGCCCGATATAAATCAGCTTCGAGTCAGCAGGAACTTTGGTTTAACTTGTGTTAAGTAAAATACATTTTATGATTGTATCCAATGTTGTTGGTAACTAAACAGACGTATCTTTGTAGGATATCTCTGTCAGATAAGCTTATATGTACCCAAATAACAAAGGAAGCAATTTATAGCAGAAGCATTGACCGAATAAATATTCGCAGTTCACGGGTTATACATATTTGACTGGACATTTTGCCAGTAAGAGTATTGGGTATGTATTTCATTCAGGAAATTTTAGGTACATTTTCACTCTCAAAGTCTTAAATTTGGACTCAATAAAATACAAGTAGTAGTGACTTTGGATTGCGTCATGTCAGAAAGCAAAGTGACGCGGCTTGAACGTTTTTGTAGACAGATCTCAAATAGTAAAAAGGATAAGTGACAGTTAGACTAAAGAGAAATGGGTTTAACGGAACCTTTTAAACACTTTTAATAGGTACTTTTACTCTTCAATCCAGGATTGTGTTAGAAATATCGGCTGAAGTCACGATAATTTGAAACAGTTATGATAACGGCACCACTCATGAAATATTTAAAAGAACATTTTGAGTATTGTTGATATTTCACTGATACCTGTAAAATGTATGCCGCGTTGTAAATTGATTGTAATATACTATTTTTTTCAACTTGTTTAATGAATGATAGGACTGCAATTGGCTTCAACATTTTCTCCAATTACAGGCTAATATCATTACTACTTAACACTAAATTATATTGACGTTTCAGATTATTAAATTGGTATAAGTCGATACTTAATACTTAGTCAGACGAGGCCTGAATATTCGATGAAATTCAATTAGTCACTTAACTGATATATGAACCAAGACTAAGAGCCGTATTCGGTATTTAAAATGTGAATTTGATTTGATATAGATTCGGCATTACTCGGATTGCGTTTCGCTCGTAAAGTGCGCGAAATCAAATTGTGAGTATAGATGAAAACTTAGCTTACATGTAGTTGTGTGAAAAAGAGGTTGTACAAAAAAAGTTACTGTTAAATTTTTCATAAATAAACACTTGTTAGCATACTATGAAGAGTCTGAAACCATTACGTCACATTACCAAATTTCAAATAATATAAGGAAAGGAAAGTCTATCCGAACCCGTCACTATTCGTTAGATACATTAAAAGTTGTGTTAGTTGTATACCAATAACGACCAATAAATATCAAATCTAGTCGAGTTATTCAATGTTTGAATGCGGCTCATAGTCTAATGATGATCCCCCAACGACAATCCACAATTAAGCCGCGTATCAATAATTGACGCAACGCTTTGTCAAACCTAGTAGGTAAATGTACTCGTAGAGAGATGTTATACTAAACCTGAAACGGATCCTCGGTACAGTTGTGAACCTAATTAACGACCTCATTAGTATTCTGTACCTTAATCGGCAACACGGAACACGTATGGGATGTCTGTGTCAGTCTGTAACATGCTTTTTAGTGATCCGTACAAAATTTTGTTCACGGAACACTTATGGGATCACTTTGGTCTTACAAATCGTTTTTTTTTTTAAAGTAGACACCGTTAAACAAAGCTGACAATTAGAAATAAATAGCTATAAATAGCAGTTATTAGCCCAATTACAATACCTTAAAAGTGACAAAATGAGTGGAGTTTTGACGTTCGTTGCCGCATTGCTGCCGCGGTTAGAACGTTAAATCCGTCACTCACAGCTAATCTCTTTTACGTCTGAGTTTTTACGGATCGGCCGCGATAACCACAGGTTGGAGCGTGACACAGCGATCGGACTTTCGCTCCAACCTTATGGTTATCGCTCCCGCCGTCGCAAGTCGCTCGATGTCGTGGCCGAGCCGTTAAGGGAAGTTTTGTAATTTTGGGGATATGGTGTAAAATTGATTTAATACCGGTATTCATAACAACCACTTTATTTTAGTACAAACACAACAATTTTGAAAATAGGAACTTATAGAAAAAAAAATACCTACCAAAAATATTTTTTTTACTGTTTATTTCACAAAACGATTAGGGAAGTTAACAAAATCTATTATTATTTAGATTTTAACTGACAAATTGATCAACTTTGAGTAACATCGGAGCTTGGGGATGCTCATTTCAAAATAGCTATGATCCACACAATAGCAATGTAAGTACAGAATTCCCGACTCTGATCACTATAACTATTGCTTTAAACACCCAAATTGAAAGCGATATTGGCGAACTATAGAGGCTGATTCTGGTTTAACAATTTGATATAATTCTAATCTAATTTTGATACGACTTTGAGTCGCGTCATCAGGCATCTCATGTGCACCAATTCGTGCGAGTGAGATGCCTTGTGAGATGTTTCCTGCTTACATTTATTCAGCACCATTCAACTTAAGCCGCTAACGTAGGAGCTCACAGTCAAGGTCGTATGAAAATGATATGAAAATCATATTTATTTATTTATTTAATTTTATTATAATTGCTTACATGTATGGACCCGGGTATGTCCTTAAACTACGTCCAAGACCACCGGTGGACGGGCAGCAGCGTCCCTCAAATTCGGTGTACTCGACTGCGATCGCCAACCCGCCTGCCAAGCGTGGCGATTATGGCATTCACCCCCCATCATGATGAGCACAATAAAACCACGGCCCCGAGGTTCCGGCGACCCCCGGTGCTCTGGCTATTGTAGCGGTCAGGGCATTAGCGGGGTCAGGGGTGCTAAGAATCTCCGGCAAAGATCCGGCTACCCGCCCCGACGACGACTGGCCCTGGTAACACACAACATACGCACTATGAGGACTGACGAAAAGATCTGCGAGCTGGAAGAGGAACTGAGCAGGTTACACTGGGACATTGTAGGGTTATGCGAAGTCCGTAGAGAGGGGGAGGACACGACAACCCTGAAGTCTGGTAACTTGCTCTACCACCGGGAGGGCGACCAACAGTCCCAAGGTGGTGTCGGGTTTCTCGTTCACAAGTCCCTCGTAAACAACATAATAACCATCGACAGTGTGTCGAGCAGGGTGGTATACCTAATACTCAGAATATCCAAAAGATATTCGCTGAAGGTCATTCAGGTATACGCACCGACCTCGTCACACTCCGATGATGAAGTAGAAGCTATGTATGAGGACGTAAGTAGGGCCATACATACTTCTAAAACCTACTTTACTGTTGTTATGGGGGACTTCAACGCAAAGTTGGGCAAGAGAAGCGGGGATGAGTTGAGAGTGGGGCAATTTGGGTATGGGCAACGGAACCCTAGGGGTCAGAGGCTGGCCGACTTTCTGGAGAGAGAGGAACTCTTCATGATGAACTCTTTCTTCCAGAAGCCGCCTCACAGGAAATGGACCTGGATGAGTCCTGACGGTTCCACGAGAAACGAGATAGACTTCATCATGACCGACAAGAAACGGATATTCAGTGATGTCTCTGTGATCAACAGGGTAAAGACCGGTAGTGATCACCGAATCGTAAGAGGCACACTGAATATCAATATTAAACTTGAAAGGTCCAGCCTGATGAAGTCTACGCTCCGACCTACTCGAGCCCATGTTCAAAACCCCGAAAGCTTTCAACTCGAGCTCTCTAACCGCTTTGCTTGCCTAGAGAACTTGGCTTCAGTGGACGAAATCAACGACGGGCTAGTGGAAACTGTCCACACAGTAGGGTCTAAGTTTTTTAGACCCCGCCGTAAAGATAGACCTCAGAAATTGACCGAGCAAACCTTAAACCTCATGGCTGAACGACGCTCGCTACAGTTGCAGTCTCCCGATGACGCGGAGTCATATAGGCAGCTCAATAGACGTATATCTGTCCTTGCGACATGATCTGCGTCTCTTTAATACTAACCATATTAAAGAGACTATTGAGCGAAACCAAGGCTCCAAAGTGTTCGCAAAGGACAAGTCTATTGGGCAAAGCCAGCTGACAAAGCTGAAACGGGAAGATGGCAGCATAGCGTCGAGCAAAGCGGAGGTTTTAGGTGAGATCGAGAGGTTCTATGGACAGTTATACACTTCGATCGCAAAGCCCGTTGACAGCTTGGTAGGAGATCCAAGAGCCAAGCTGTCCCGACATTATACCGAAGATATCCCGGACATCAGTCTGTACGAGATTAGGATGGCCCTGAAGCAGCTTAAGAACAACAAGGCGCCGGGCAAAGACGGAATCACTTCAGAGCTTCTGAGAGCGGGTGGAACACCGGTACTTAAAGTCCTCCAGAAGCTCTTTAATTCCGTCTTGTCCGAGGGCATAACGCCTGAAACATGGAATAGAGGCGAGGTGGTGCTGTTCTTCAAAAAAGGTGATAACAACCTATTGAAGAACTACAGACCCATCACGCTTCTGAGCCATGTCTATAAGCTGTTTTCAAGGGTCATCACGAACCGTCTCGAACACAGACTTGATGACTTCCAGCCTCCCGAACAAGCCGGTTTCCGAAAAGGCTATAGTACCATAGACCACATCCATACGCTGCGGCAAGTTATACAGAAGACCGAAGAGTATAACTTGCCATTATGCTTAGGGTTTGTGGAATATGAGAAAGCCTTCGATTCGGTGGAAACATGGGCGGTGCTTGAGTCTCTTCAGCGATGCCATATTGACTATCGGTACATCGAAGTGTTGAAGTGTTTGTATAGTAACGCCACCATGTCGGTCCGAGTACAGGAGCAGAGCACGAGGGCGATTCCATTGCGAAGAGGCGTAAGGCAGGGAGACGTTATCTCTCCGAAACTGTTTACTGCCGTAATGGAAGACGCCTTCAAGCTCCTGGAATGGGAAGGACTTGGCATCAACATCAACGGCGAATACATCACTCACCTTCGGTTTGCCGACGATATCGTAGTCATGGCAAAGTCGATGGAGGAACTCAGCATGATGCTCGATGACCTCAACCGAGTTTCACAACGGGTGGGCTTGAAAATGAACATGGACAAGACGAAACTTATGTCAAATGCCAATGTTGTGCCCATCCCAGTCTCTGTTGGGAACTCGGTACTCGAAGTTGTTGACTCGTACATCTACCTAGGACAAGTAGTCCAATTAGGTAGGTCCAACTTCGAGAAAGAGGTCAACCGCCGAATCCAACTCGGTTGGGCAGCGTTCGGGAAACTACGTAATGTCTTTTCGTCCGACATACCTCAGTGCCTCAAGACGAAAGTCTTTAATCAATGTGTGTTACCAGTGATTACGGCTCCGAAACGTGGTCTTTCACTATCGGCCTCATCTCAAAACTCAAAGTCGCTCAACGAGCTATGGAGAGGGCTATGCTCGGAGTTTCTCTACGTGATCGAATCAGAAATGAGGAGATCCGTAGACGAACTAAAGTCACCGACATAGCCCACCGGATTAGCAAGCTGAAGTGGCAATGGGCAGGCCACATTGCACGCAGAGAAGATGGCCGATGGGGTCGAAAAGTGCTCGAGTGGAGACCACGGACTAGCAAGCGCAGCGTAGGACGTCCACCCACAAGATGGACAGACGATCTTGTTAAGGTCGCCGGAAGACGCTGGATGCGGGTCGCTTCCAACCGGCACGTATGGAGGTCCAAGGGGGAGGCCTATGTTCAGCAGTGGACGTCTTATGGCTGAGATGATGATGATGATGATGTATAGGTCTTCGGATCTTCAAGTAATAATCATTTCAATACATGTATCGCGTGTGGCAGTGACGACCGGTGTGGCCTAGTGTGTAGTGACCCTTTTTTTTTTTTTTTTTTTTGACGGAGTGGGAATGCGTTTATGCACGGTGTGTGGGACTCGCCGTTCCTTTCCCCTCTCCTGGCAAGAGAGGGGGAGAATTTGGCCCTACCCACTAAACCCACTCCGGCGTTTCACCCTCTCTGCCGTTCGTGAGGGCGCACTGGGATCGACTAGGATGACATTCCACCACGGCGCCCTCCGGCAGCCCCGGCTTATCGCCAGGGCCCCCTCACAATGGGGGAGGATCAGAAACGCTTGATCCCCCCCTCCTCCGATGACGTGTATGGGGCCGTGCAATGCGGGTTCGGTACCCGCTGGCCCTACTGGGGCTCGAGGCGAGCATGTGCTCTTCGCCCTCGACCCTGCCGTCTACGTCGGAGAGGAAGCGCGTCAGCAGCCGCTTCTCGCACCCTCTCCGCCGCCTCCTTCTGTGACATGATTTCTTCGCAGAAGGAGGTCACCGCTTCCCATTTCCTCTCGCTACCCAGCATCGCCGCTATTATGCTGCGTAGCGAGAGGTCCGCTACCCCCGTGGTCGCCCTGAGGGCAGCTCTTTCCACGGCCCAGCGATTGCACTCTTCTAGAGTGTGCTGGGCCGTGTCGTCCGCCGCTCCACATTCGTGGCACTGGGGCCCCGGCTCCCTCTGTATCTTTTGTAGGTAGTGTCCGAAGCAGCCGTGTCCGGACACCACCTGCGTCACCCTATATGTCAGGGCCCCCTTGCTCCGATCCACCCACTCGTCCATTACCGGGAGAATAGCCCCTATGGTTCGGGTTCCATAGTGGCTATCCTCCAAGGCATCCCTCCATCGCTCTCGTAGGCGCTCCGCGGCTGCCCGCGACACCCTCTCGGCATCTTCCGCGTCTGGGGGCTCCCCACGCCCCCTTGCTTCCGCCCTCCACCAGTACCTCTCCGCTAGTACCCCCGCGTCCAGCTCCCAAGGCGGGGTGCCGGCAAGAAGGCATGTCGCTGCGTGAGAAGTCGTGCGGTAGGCCCTCACCATCCTCTGGGCCACCACCCTCTGTGGCCGACGGAGCAATGCCTTCGTGCATCTCGTCAGCCGTCCGGCCCAAATTGGCGCCCCGTAGAGCGCCATGCTCCGGACGACCCCCGCATACAGCCGCCTACACGGCGCATTCGGCCCCCCCAAATTTGGCAGTAGGCGGCCCAGAGCCGCACACACGAGCCGAGGAGCCAGTCGTGCAAAGTGCTCCTCGAATGTCCACTTTCTGTCCAGGACAAGGCCCAAGTACTTGATGTGGGCCTTGACCTGGACAGATTCACCCCCCACCCTCACTGCAGTGCCCGCCGGCAGCCGCCCCCAACCCCTCGTTCGCCCGAGGACCATGGCCTCGGTCTTTGGCAGGGCGACCCGTAGGCCCAGGAGTTCTATGCGCTGTATTGTGAGCTCTGTCGCCACTGCCGCCCTCCTGAGCACCTCTTCCAGCTCCTTTCCCCGCACAGCCACTAGTGTGTCGTCCGCATAACACACGGTGACCATGCGGGGAAACTGCACCCCCCGGATCGCCCAGTCGTAACCGATGTTCCACAGGAGTGGACCCAAGACTGACCCCTGTGGAACCCCGCACATCATGGCCCTCACGCTTCGGACACCCTTCTGCTCATAGAGCACTACCCGCGCCGTCAAGTAGTGCTCTATAACACGCCTCAGATAATGAGGCACTCCATGGTAACGGAGTGCCTCCCCAATGACCGTGTAGGGGAGGGACCCGAACGCGTTGGCGATGTCCAGTGACACCGCCACCACTCCCTCCTTCTGACCTGCCGCAAGTACTCCGAAATCCCTCAACGCGGCCACTGCGTCTATAGTAGACCGCCCCCTTCGGAACCCGAACTGGCTGTCATGTAAGTTCGGACCCGTCTCTACTAGATGCCGCTGGATACGGGAGACCAGGATTCGCTCGAAGAGCTTCCCGATCTCATCCAGCAGCACGATGGGGCGGTAGCCAGCGGGAGAGTCTGGTGGACGCCCCTCCTTACGCAGCAGGCACAGTCGCCCCTCCTTCCAGCATCTCGGGAAGCGCCCCTCCTCGAGGCAGTCGTCTAGGAGGGATTTGAGGCGGTTCCCGAGATGCTTAAGTGCCAGGAAGAGTACTTTTCCTGGCACTCCGTCCGGTCCCGCTGCTTTGCGCGTGGCCCTGACGCGGTCCATGGCCCACTCAATCTCGTCATCCGTGATGGGGACGACGACGAGCGGTTCCGCCGGGTCCGCTGCTGGGGGGGCCATCACCGGTGGGACGAAGTCTGGCGCCTCCGGAAACAGGCCCTCAACCACTCTTCGGAGGAGTTCTGGCTCCATGGAGTCCATGGGTGGGGCGCTCTGCAATTTGTTGCGCACCATTCTGTACGGGCGCCCCCATGGGTCCCTATTGAGGGTTGCCAAGAACTCCTCCCATCCCTCGTTCTTCGCCTTCCTAATGGCTTGCTGAAGGGCCCTTTTCTTTTCCGCCAACGCGGTGCGGAGGAGCTCCTCCTCTTCGGCGGTGTGCCTCCTTCTCCTGCATCGCGTATAGGCCCGCCGGGCGTTATTTGAGGCTGTGCGGAGGGCGGCGATCTCCGGGGTCCACCAGTAAACTTGTTTCTTGCCACGGGCAGGCCGGGCCCGGGGCATGGAAGCGTCACAAACCGCCTCCAGGGACCTTCTGAAGCAAACGGCCCTCTCGTCGATACCTCTTGGGGCCACCTGGGGAGCGTTCCACGCCTCGATGATGGCGGCCTCTTCCGCCATTTCTCTGTCGAGGCGGGCCAACGACCATCTTGGGAACCCCCCCTTCCCGGCCTGTCGGCCATTAGGCCTGGGCGCCGCGGCCCTCTGCAGCGGCGAAGCCCTCATGCGGATATATAAATGATCCGAAAGAGTCTCTTCGTCCTCCAAAACGCGCCACTCGGTAATACGCGCTGCCAGGTCGGGGGTCGCGAAGGATAAGTCAACTATAGACCCCCCATTCCAGCGGACGCACGTCTGCGCGTTGCCGCGGTTGAGGAGGACCAAGCCCGCCGCTGCCGACCAAACCTCAACCTCGGCCCCTCTGGGTTCAGTATTTGGGGACCCCCATGCTCGGCTCTTGGCGTTGAAATCCCCCAAGACCAGGATCGGCGCCTGGCCGGCCCTTCTCACTACCCCCTCCAGATCCTCCAGGAAGCGTTGGAAGGCATTCAGTGGCAGGTTGGGGGAGAAGTACACCCCGACTACTATAATTCCACCCCATTTAGCCGCCACGAATCCGTCCCCTCTCTCCATACTCACGAGGACATCCCCCAACGCCGGAGCCACCAGCGCCACCCGGCCGTCCCTAGATCCTACCCAGTTAGGCCGGGGAGGGACAGTGTAGGGCTCCGCCACCGCAGCCAGCGCGACACCCCACTCCGCCAGGTTCTGCATGAGCAGGTCCTGGGCGGGAACGGAGTGGTTGATGTTGCACTGTAACACTTCCCATGGACCTTGTTGCGGGTGTGCTGGCATTAATGGTCCATGGGTTGTCCCTCAATAACCTGTTCCGTCCGGGGGGGTCTTGGGTCAACGGCCGGTCTGGCCATTCCCGGAGCCCGATTCTCACTGCGGGCTTCCATACCCCTTACCTTAGGGGGGTTGCAGGAGAAACCGCCCATCCTGTGCCCTGCTGGCAATTTCGCCTGGTGGCAGACTGCACAAAAGGCCTCTGCTTGGCATGCCGCCCCTCGGTGCCCCGGCTTGCTGCAGCGGAAGCACAGATCGCCTCGCTCTACCGAGGAGGGGCAAGTGCCCCTAGTGTGTCCGATGCCCAGGCACTTAAAGCACCTGAGCACCTCAGGTTCAAGTGCTTCGATTCGGGCAGACGACCACCCTATTGTCGCCCTACCCGCCGACGCAGCGGCGCTCGCCGCTTCTATAGGGCACTGTACAAGGGCCGAGCCAGCGCCGCTGTAGCCGATGCGGATGTCCCCGACTCGGATATTCGCATGCGAGCAACCCCCTTTGGCCGCAATCGCCTTCGCTACTGCTTCCGGGGTGGCAGTTTCGTCGAGCCCGGAGACTCGGAGACGCGCCATCTTGACGGGTCTGTAGACCCGAGCCACGTCTCCTATGGCTGCCACCAGGCGCACCTTCAGAGCGTCGGCGGTGCGGCCATTGTCTGCTCCCGCCACCTCCAAAATGCGGGCCCCGTCCGCCGACTTCCGCACATTAATATGCTCGAGGCCAATCTCCTCGAGCCGAAAGGCTTGAGTGGCTCTCAGCATTACGGAGGCGTACGACTCCTTTGCCTCTGGCTTAAGAGCCACTACTACCGCCGCGGTTTTCGGCACCGCCAGTCTTTTGGGTGCCGGGGTCGACGGCGGCTTAGCCGTTTGTGTCGCCGAAGCGGCAGGAGGGGTGGCCTTCTTTTTCTTTTTTCTTCCCCGTTTCACCACTTGCGTCCATTCCCCTTGCGTGGGGGGTGTCTGTGTGGTGGCTGCGGGCACCGGCTTGGGCCCAGCCGCCGTCTTCTTGGTCTGCGGAGTAGGCGCAGGACTCGCAGGGGGCATGAGTGTCGCCCCCGTCGCAGCAGCTTGTCTGCCACTGCCTCCCAACTGCCTCCTCGCCCTCAGTTGTGGGCTGGGTTGCTCCCGGGCGGCAGGCTGCGGGACCTCTGCCCTTCTTCTGTCTGCCGCTAGCGACGGGCGGAGGATTTCCTCCGGGGGGAGGCGCCTCTGTCCCTCCTGCAGCCTGGTGTTCTCCCTCTCTAGCTTCTCCCTGAAGGAGTCAAGAAGCGTCTCCATCTCGACCCTTAGGCGGTCCACTGACCCATTAGGGTCTATCGCAGGGGCTACCTGAGGGGCCGCCATTCCTCTTTCGGAGAAAGCTTTTCGGAGCGCTTTTGTCTCCGATCGCATGAGAGCGAGTTCTTCCCGCATCCTTTTATTATCCGCTCTGAGGGAGCGGATCTCCTCGCTCTCATGCCGTGCCTGTAGCTGCTCCATGGCGGCCTTAATAGCGCTGCAAGCGTCGTTGATGACGCCCCTCACGGACCCACTGATATCGGCGGACTTCGCCGTCTGCTCCAATACCGTCTGGGCAGCCCGGCGTGCCGCCTCAATGGGGTCCTTATCCCCCGACGAGGACGCCTGATCACCTTCACCGTCCATTGGCTCCTCGTCTTCCTCCTCGGGGTCCCAGCCCACGCTGTTCCGTAGCTTGTCGCAGGTGGCCGACAACCCCGCGTAGGTCTTAGCGGCCTTTTTGCATCGGGCCGGAATCTTTAATTTAAGGCGAGGCGCGCCGGACCCTACACCGCCATCCTTCCTCCTCCTCCGAGCCGTGTTAATTTTTTGCGGCTCCTTATAGGGTTTCGGTTCCCCTTTATCAGGGTGGAGCCTTTTGGCCACCACCTGGTGTCTGGTCCCTGAGGATACTCTTGGGGAGGGTGAGCGTGAATCCTTCCCTCTTTCCTCCATGTATCTCTTTTCCCGCTCCTTTTCTGACCCATCACCGGAATTTTTCTTATCGTTTTCCTCACTTGAGCGAGATTTCCCCCCACTATCATCCATATTTTTTTGTCCTATACCAGTCCCTTCCCCTTTATTGTCCTTTATATCTTTTATCTCCCTATTTTTCCTGCTTCTAGGTCGACTCCGGGTCCTTGTATTTGTTGAGGTTTCTGACACCTCGGCGTCTGATGGAGGCGCCGTCGACCCCGTTGTTGCCTCTTTAGATTTCTTAAGAGCCGATCCACGAGTGAACCGTTCCTCAGAATTTCGCGGCGGCGAACCACCACCCCTCAGTCTCAAAGTGCCCAAATTATCATTTGAGCACTCTGCCGCGTTCACGCAAAGGTCATTGGTGTTGGAGTGCGACATCGGGTTGCAGTCCTTCACCTTCCATTCGACACAGTCCTGATTCCATGTCGCATCAGAGTCCGTTTTCATTGAGCCAAGGTTGTGTTCACGAAGACCGGCACCCTGCCGGCCTACGAGGCGATTGTTGCCCACCCCTGCATACGGAGGGCAGCCGCCCACCGAAGTGAGCGGACGGGCTTCCTCCCTTCGGAGACCCGCCAGGGGATTATTTTCGCAATCGACCTTCATGTTTCCTAATGCGATGACTCCACATCGTCGTCTCTTTTTTCGGGGGTGAGCTCCCCCGCACGCTAGGCACTGGACTCCCTCCAGCCACGCATCCCATCGGCACGGTCCGCTCACCTTGGGATTGGGGATTTATTATAGTGGTTGTCTCCACGCAGCGGTACTCTCAGTGAGAAGCGCCCCCAGCCCGCTCAGTGCGGGTTACGGGTTGCCCGACGGGTGGTCGAAACCCACAGCGGCCACATTACCGTGACCGCCAGACCCGCCGCGCCGTGCAAATGCACCACCTCCAAGACGGCTGCATCGCCGGACACCTCAGAATAGCTGAGCTGAGGCATATCGGGAGCAGCCAACCACAACAAACACGGCACTAAAGCCAACGCAGGAGAAGACTCGACTGCCATGCCCACACTGTGACTGGTAGTTGGCAGGGGGAGAACAGCGAACGCGCAATTGAGCGGCTATCCTTCCCCTCCCAGGGTGCACCACGAGGAGGTCTACCAATCCCGCACCCCTGTGTGTAGTGACCCTGCCTGTGAACCCGATGGTGCTGGGTTCGAATCCCGGTAAGGTTATTTATTTATGCGATGAACAGAAATATTTGTTCCTGAGTCTTGGGTGTTTTCTATGTAGGTATATAAGTATATATTTATCTATATAAGTACATATTGTAAGAGTAAAACCACCAGAGCACCATTTATACCAATATTTATTAGGGTATCACAAATATGAGAGTTTAGGTCTTAGATAACATGCGACGCAGTTCAAGCGCAAAACCGATCTAAAAGATGGACGACACCACTAGTGATGTGGCATTCCCGGTTATGGTAGTGATGTGAAGCACCTATAAATGACGATTCCGCCGTTTAATATGTATATCGTCGCCTAACACCCATAGTACAAGCTTCGCTTAGTATGGGTTGATCTGTGTAAGATGTCCCCTAATACTATCTATATTTCTGTATTTTTCTTTTTTATTTAAATTAGCCCCGTCAGAATCGGCCTCCTGGGCCTGCGCCTCAGGGCATAATCAGCGTGTTGCAATCCTCTAACTAACAGGGGTCCATTGTTCATGTGGCAACCAGAATAGCCAGTAATGTTCACAACATTTCGATTTTGGTCGCACTTTTGATATTTGTCAGGCTATCGAATACATTCTAGACATGTCGTATCGTATCGTGTACATTTTAGTTAGATTGCCTTTTTTGTCACTTGGCTGTAAAAAAAACGGAAATTGCGCCTCTTAGCGCCACTTGCACCATCGCACTAACCCGGACTTAACCGGTTAAACTAACCCAGTATCAAATAGTACTGGTAACCATGGTAACTCCAGGTTTAACCGGTTAAATCCGGGTTAGTGAATGCTGCAAGCGACCCTGATTGTCAACTTTCTTCTGGATTCAAGATGCAGAAAAGCTTATATGTAGCTTTGCAATTCTATGAATTAAGAGTATTTTGTTGAAGCCTCGTTGTTTTGTCATGCGTTCGAGCTGTCTCCGTATCCTTTGATACTGTGACACTATCTACATCTACGGTATTACTGGGACAAAGAGAATTGAAACGAATGGCTTAGGAACGTGCACTATGAGATATTCGGGCTAGTATGTGTACAATTACTAACTCTCCACTTTGACCGAATTTCTATTATGTCCCTTGAGGCTGTCCTAGAGGGGTTAAGACTCACAGACTTGTGTATGGGTTTGTACCTACCCATGCACCATGTAAGTATATTGCACAAACGCTACTTCGCACATGCTGACGAAAATGTTCTAAAAAACACTACATTTTATAGATTTGGAGGATCAATTTTGATATAAATTTGCGATTGTAAAACTTATACAAACGCCTGTTTCTCACATTAATTCATAAAATGATCAAAAAAATTACCCCGCCATTCATGCTTATTTTCCATTACTAAAGTACATAATTATATCATCTCAACACAATTTTGTGAGATTTTACATTTTAAGGTTATAAATTGTATGGGGAATACTGCTGTAACCGCACCCGAGCCGAGCTATTTGTAAAATACTATAGTAAGATTACTATGATTAAACCCTCGCTAAAAACTATGATTTATAAACATTAAACTTTACCGGGTAGCTGCAATTTCTTTGTCTACCCCGAACATTTTGTATAAACTAATTTCGGGTAGTTTAGTGTTCTTTTATGTATATCTCCGTTGACATTTGCTGGGACGTCACTCTTTCCGTAACCACAGCTGGTGCAACTCAGCTGAAACGTCGGAATTCAAGGTAAAAACAATGAAATTATATCGCGGTAGACCCGTTTGTGTAATAAAATATGTTACTATGATTTCTTTGCTCACCTTAACTTAAAGTAGTATATACTCATCATTAACTTGTATTGTAAAATTATACCATCTCATGTACTCGTATTATAGCACCACCTAGTTGTTAATTCGTTTTGCTATTACTGTCTCACCACAGTCCTCACGACACAGGCTTGACCTAGTGTGAGGGCTACTGTTAATCTAACTGTAATGTAACGTGTGTATTATACATGTATCCTTAACGTAACCTTAACGTAACCTTTTGTCAATCTTGCTTGTTCTACTTGGTTAATAAAGAAATTTTGTATTTGTATTTGTATTTGTAGAGTCAACATTTGAGGCCAGTCTGATAGCTTAGCAAGAACGGTAGGTAGGCGATAAAGACTAGTTTGCCTCCAGTATTATCTGACGTCTGACAAATATTGTTTTAGGAAATAGTCCTGTCGTTTATCAAAGGTTACAATACTAATCTACATTGTCGGAATTAGGCATTTTCCATTAGCAATAACTCACAAACGTTCTTAATAGAAAGGAAATTGAATACAAAATTCAGCCATCGTAAATAATTCAGCGGAGTTTCCTTATAAATTGTCAGTTAACGTTAGTAATGATTCCTTGTTACCCTTGTTAACCGAAATCACCGGGAAGATGACGTCATTTCTCAACGTCATTTTATTCGTGAATAACATTTTTGAATGACATTATGAGACGATAGAAAGCCTTCAATTTTGCTTTTGTTTATTCCTGTAATTGTCTTTAATCCGGAGTTATGGGCAGGTGTCGCTAAAAGGGATGGGATGAGCTGTAATCCAAAATAATAAAAAACGTGGAAATTTTACCTTCGATTTTAATGGTTATTTTATTTATCGTATGGCATTACAGTTACAAGATTAAAATTAAAATCATTTCAGAGATTGAGGTTTGCTCTCTTCAGATACTCCAGCGAGAGCCTTTAACTAGGAATGGTTTAATATTGTAAGTAACGATTCATTTAGATAAGAGACGACATAGATAAAATAAGATCACAAACAGTTAAAAACTTAACCAACTAATTTAAACTATGAACATTTTCTTTAGAAGTAAAATTTTAATTTTAAATATATCATAGACAAATAAGACTGAAGCTTCATCCTGCAAACAGTTAGTCTGCAAAAGTAATATTTTATTTTATTGTATAAACGTTTATTTTGCCCTCCATATCCATGTTCCTAATGTAACAATCTGACTGGTGGTGCAGGGCAGAGTAGAAGGTACCCGAGTGCGAGGAAGGTCGCCCATGAGGTGGACGAACCAAATAAAGGCAGCAATGGACGGCCCCTTGCACGAATGCGCTAAACGCGCAGCCGTCAGGGAGGAGTGGAGGCGAGCCGTCAAACGTGTCACAAAGGAAGACTTCCAATGATGACCACGACCGCTCTGTCAAGAGTGTCCCGATCAAGAAGAAGAAGAATGTAACAATCGTATCACAATTATTAGTATCAGACATCTAATACTATGAGATCTACGTTAGACTACTTTGCGAAATTGTATAATTTATCGCAAGAGTCTCTTCAACAAGAACATTTCGATTATAACACTTTCGGGCCCGGGGCCGATTGCATAACAACTTGTAACTAATAATATTAGCGAAAGTCTCTTTCTAATCAAAGGAATTGGAAAGAGAGTTCCGCTAATATTATTAGTTACAAGTTGTTATGCATTAGGCCCCTGGTTTGCCTACATGTTCGACTCGCCTGAGCTAAGTTAGTATGATAATATGTACGAATACTTACCTACGTAGCAAGCACAGATCAATTACCAACTACATATAATATAATATGTAAATGGGCCAAAAAGACAACTCAGGTCAACAGACATTGACTAGGGATACAATTATACCGTCATATTTTTTTATGAAATGTGTCTAAATTTCATCTTAAAACTCTCGAGAGACTAATATACTAAAATTATTTGAAAGTCGGTAGGTAATCCTCATTTTTTTGCCGTTTATCGCTCGAGGATCAACGGACCTAATACTTAAAATTACGTGGTACCTAAGTAACCACCTATGTTTAAAGGGAGTCCCCTCTGCCAACAAACTGTCCTGCAGTTTGGCAGAAGATGAAATTGTACAAATAGGGTTTATATCACCTGAAAAAATGTTTTTTTTGTTTCTATAAAACCCGTTTTAAAATAATTTTAATCTAAAGAGGCGTCTTTAGCTGGTAGTCTATGAAAGCAAGGTAAGGTAAGTTCAGGTTTCTGGCGCTCCGCCAATGTTTGTAAGAAGTTCTGCGCTCCACAAACTGAGACGTAAAGTTTCACTAAAGCTTTTCTAGGTAGCGCAATGATCCTTTGCGATTCTACGGCGATATGTTCTTTTGAACTTTCGTGCCATTCAGTCAGCCATTCTTGAAGTCTTATAAATTAAAGGTTTTTTTTACTGCTACCTAAACTCTGACACGCAAGTAGGTATTGTCACAGAATACATAATAGTACTAGGTACAGAAGACTCACTCTCTAACAAAACGCGTCTGTTACGATCAGGACAGGTATGGCCGCTAGGTGGCGACAGCGCCACGCGAGGCTGACTAGCCACCAAAATCGGTGAGGAACGGATGTACTTTTAGCTGCCTGTAGCAAAGCGACGAAATGGCGGAGTGAGCCACGCCTGGTATTGTATACTCTAAATTAAAGTTAATTTTGAAAACTTTAGAAACACAGTAATAAACTAATAAAACAACATTAAGTGATTTTTTGTAAATCCTAATTACCTTGAATTCCATACTATGTTTACCAATAGGATTTTCTAAAATGGTGTTTCCTTTATGATTTATCTTATCTGTATGAATTTTGTTACTGTATAATGCCACCTGATTGAATTAATAGAACAAAAACAAACCAAAATGCTTGTTATTTGGACAGTGAGAAATTCTGATGGCGAGATTAGATATATGAGTGGTCAAATTATTGTCATATATCTGAACAAAACCTCTATTATCATAAGTATCATGACGTTACAGTGCGTGTTTAGATATATTAGAATTTTGAGCAATTTGGCCGCTCCAAAAATATCTGATGGTGACTGTATGTACCTGTACCAAAGAAACTCACACTCACGGCCCCTAAGGTAAATTTGTTAGGTTGGACGGTACCAATAACAGCCTGGTTTTACTTTTTTTTTTTTTTTTTTTTTTAATCCTTTTTTTTTTAAGGGGTTTTGTCACGCAGTGACAATGTCACCCCCGTAATGAGATCTAATAGTAATACCTGCCTAGCCTGGTTTTACGAACTAAATAATTATTAGAAGTAGGCGCAGCCGAGTTTCATACAGGCTATAAAATTTATGCTGACCACAAAGCTTTATTGATGACACGATTATTCATCACGAAAAACAACTTAATAAGTTAGTGTCAAAACAGCAAGGGTGGTATTCGACTTGATTAAATGAATACCCCGTTACATGGTAACAATGCCCTTATTTAGGTTATACCTAAAATACAAAATAAAAATAGAAAACTGAGAGATACAAATTAAAGGCCGTTGGGACCAGAGAGCCCTTAATGACTAATTTATCAAACTGTTCTTTAGTGACATTTTTTCGTTTGAAAGGTTTAGGTTTCTCGATAGAATTATGACTTTGACGTTTTCTGCAGAAATGCAGTCGACTGCAACAGTTTTGCAGCGCGGCATTACTGCCGCAAATGTCAAGATCTATGTAGCTGCCCGGATTGCTAAGGGTAACATTCAATTTCTGCCGCAGCTGCACTACTAGTACGAACGCGTCGGTGTTATTGTCAATTTCCATAGTAAAATGAATGCCGGTAGTGCTGCTGTCGTTGGAAATGGACTGTCACCTTAACATTGCATTGCACTCGGCAGTAATGTCGTGCTGCAATACTGCAGCAGTAATTCTGGTGTAGTCTGAATCCGAACACTACCTTAACTTAAAAGCTGTCTTTGATTTTAAAATAATGCGTAGACTTCAAATGAGCCTGTGAACCAGCGCAGAAAAATGACGCGGTCGGGGTCGTGACCATCCTGTGTTAGAACAGGTTCTATATTTTAGGAATAAGCTAAGAAATTTGAGTCTTAAGCTGCTTTAGTAAGATCTAAATTACAACGGCACAAAACAGTTCGTTAGAACCCTATTTTCGTTTCACTTGTAGGTTCACCTTTGTGACTTATCACCGGCGTTCCAGTGATAGTTATCCATCAAGTTGTCAGATGCACGCAGCTCGCAGTTCGTCTCGGACTATTGATTAACCTAACATAAAAAACGTTAATGCGGTTATTTAATGAATTAATTTTATACTGTACGTACAGTACTATGTATTTTTCCAGAAACTTTTTGCCTCTCACAGCTCAAATGTGGAATGAACAGTCGTTTGCGATATTTATGGAATAATACGACCTTCAAATTTTTAATAAAAGAGCGCACTATAATATACAAGTACTATACACATACTCATATTGTTATTTGGTCTGACCGTACTGAAATCCCCGACCTTGACTGTACAGTACTTGAAGGTATTACGGATTTGTGTTTACGAGTCCCCTTAGACCGATGCTCACACCGTGGAACGGGCGAATAAGATTTTATATATTCCGGTACTGAACCCTCGTCAGATTAGCTATTCGGATAAGCAGACATCAACTGGGTAATCGAAACACGGAGGCCAATTCCAACGTACATTTTGATGTCAAAATGATGTCCTTTTGTCATTCGCCCATGCCTCGCACTCGCCCCAATACATGCACGGACAAGTACGAGCGGAATTCACGCCCGACTGACATCATTTTTATATAAAAATACAAGTTCGAATTGCCCTCACGGTTTCCTTCGCTGCGGTTTTAATTTTTGCGAATCACTGACCCATTTACCTCTGTCATGACCTCATGACGCGACGCAATGCGTTCCATGCATCTTTCAAGTTTTTATATATTGAGTGGTATTGTTTGTTATTTATTGTCGTGTGTAACGTGTATTGTTATTATTAACAGTCATATAATCGGATGGTTTTTAAATGTCGGTATCCACTTGAGAGACTACCTGACGATGGCATCCAGCTCTAAGCGCCGTCACGATTCAAATTCGGTTACGTTGGCATATATTGTTGCCCGCCATTCCGTTCGTATGACTGCCTGCTGCTCCCATCGCGAGGGTTCTATACGACACTTTTTCATGTGCCGCTTAAACACATCCTTGTACCTGAGGAATTGGCCGCCCTGTTTCCGCTTGCCCTCCTCAAGCTCGGAATAAAAGATGCGCTTAGCCATACGCTGGTCGTTCACTGGTCGTGGACTAATATAGCCTGATGATGATGATGATGAATGGCATTGTTATTTTTTGTTAAACCAAACCGCTAATTACCTAAACGGAAGTTTTGACATTTAGGAAAAATGACAATTTTCTCAACATCACGATACTCGACATCGATACACGACAAACAACAACGGTGGGCCTTTTGTAGTAAGTTTTACCGATGGGCAGTTAAGAGTGTGGGCAATGGTACAGCCATTACTGAGAACTCGCATGTAGTTAATTTTAAAAGACCTACTCACATATTTGACAAAAATTTTGATATTTATCACGTTTAATCCCACTAGTACAAATAAAATTATTTTTAATATTATTAGGTATTTCGATACGACTTTTCCCTAACATACATTGAACTAGAAAAGGAAGAAACTAAGCCAACTTTTGCAAGCCAGGCACTTGGGGAATTGCCCCACTAACTAAACTAAACTAAACGCTAGCGGTTCGTATCGCTGTCCCCGGGTATAATATTGTAATTTTACTAACTGCGCAAAGGAATTTCGTAGTTTTAGCGAAGGAATTTATATCAATTTTACTTCCTTTTTTTCAATTCAGTACAGCTGCGCTTCGCGCTTTTAGCTCACTATATCAATTTTCTTTTATTACGCATTACTTATTCTCTCGCTTGTAGTTTTGCGCTTTATAAAGGCATATTTTGCAATTTTGAATATCACTTTTTAAATATACGATTTATCAATTTTAAAAATTAAGGCGAAAGTTTTTCATTAATCTGATTTGACGCGAGTCGCGTAAAAAAATAATGGTTTCGAGTGTCACAAGTAGATATATTACTTCAGCACGATTGGATTAATCCTATTAAAAGGACATTCGAAATTTCGTGCAAATATTTTTAATGCAGACATATTTTTAACCGAAAGCGGTTCACGCTCATAATTTTAAAGCTTTCCCAGCTTACTGTGGATTTTTTTCCCAGAGTATTTCGTAAAATTTACAGAAGTTACAACGGATAAATTCCTGATATAAACTTGTAAGTAGTTTTAAGTAATTAAATGGTGATAGATTGACTTCTTACTTAGGTACTCATATATTTCAAACTATTTAATATAGTACCCATATAGGTACTTATAATAATAATGAGTTTTTATTCCTTTCTACAACGTGCATTCAAGGCTATGAAACTACTTCATACAAGTATGTACCTTTATGTTTGTAAGAATAGTTCCACATGCCATATTGTCAGATGACAACCAAAACTCACAAGTTTTTTTTTTTTACTAATTACCACCACAAGTTTATAACCATAGTGAACCATATTAGTACCATAATAAAGTTGATTTTTGTTTAATTTTCTTTAGTAATTAGTGAGGTTTGCTTGTCATCTCACATACTACACCAATTTTGTCGTTGACGAAAAATATTGTTTAAGTTATGTACCTACTTTAGAAAATATCCATATTACTACGCGTGCAAAATTGCGGAATATCCTTATGTATGAATCAGATCAGGTCCGAATCAAACTCATATTGGAGTACCACAAAAATACATACCTACGTAGATATATGTTATCTATGTATCTTCTAAAAGGAGCAAAAATAATAATTAAAATGCACATTACATTTAAAAATACACTCAAACTACTAACGTCCTCTTCTTTTAAAGTCGGTTAAACTCTCGACAAAGTATTATCCTTCGCAAATTGTGTGTATTCTTTAAATACATGGTTAGGTCGTTACACCTAAAAACTTTAATCTTCATAAAGGCCCAAAACCTCACGAGTAATATCGTGGAAGTACGAGTATATCGTCCTGAATAAGTAAAATTGCTGTCGGCGCTTTGTCAAAACAGATACGGCTGTATGCGGTAGAGATGCAACGGATAGTTGTTTGGCCGGATACCGGATACCAGATATTCGGCCTGGCCATCGGCCGAAGATTCGGTATCCGGCCTCCGAATATTCGGCCAGCGGATCTATACCTACATTTCGGTTTTTCAGGTGCGCATTCTGCAGGTTTGACCTGTTTTCTAGTGAACGTTTCGTTCGGACACATTTCTAGGTTCTAAATGAGTGCGCGTGCAAGTCAGTGGAATGTTTAAACTGTTTTAAAATAATAAACAAGTACGATTATGACCATGACTGTTTCTAAAATCTAATTAGTTTACTCCGAAATCAAGCAATGTTACTATCCGGTATCCGGCCGGATAGTAGGACACTATCCGGTATCCGGCCGGATTTTAAATCTCTAGTATGCGGTACCGGGGGGCCGTATCGCTTACAGCTGAAAATTCTCACAGGAGACCAAACAACTGTGATCGAAGTGCCCAACTTCACCCGCCTGCGGCTCGCAACTTCCTGAACCACTAAATAGATTACGATGTCGCACATTGAGTACTATTCAGTGAAATAATGTTGGGTCTGTTTATGTAGATCATGATCCTACCGCGCTAAAGGAGTGGGCGACTAAACATTCTGATGTTAATGAATGATGCTTTCAGAAATTCAAAGACCAATGTGGTCAGAGATTAATTTGACTTGTCTAAATGAGTACTCGTGACATTGCGACCATAAGGATTTTGTGCAAAATTAAAGTAAACATACTCGTATGTCAAAGTGACATAAACAAATATAATAACACCATTGTAAAATTAAAATTAATTATTTAGTTTTATTCATTACACTGTGTCAAGACGAATTCTTGTATAATTTTGATCATACCGACTGCGCAAACTTTTTTTTAATACGGATTCTTTTTTATACTTATATCAAAGTAATATTCGAGACGCTTGGCTATAGTTATAGAATGTTTAATAAAGTGTATATTGTTAATAATTTACGTGAATATGGCATTTTCTATCAGGTGAAGCTACAATCAAATACGTATTAGTTTATATTTATTTAGTCAAGTATACTGTCAAAGACTGAGATGGTAGGTACCAAAAACATTGATTTTCAAAGAAACACAAAGAATTGTTCAACGAACTCTTGAAATATGAAGAAATAAAATAAAATCTGTTAAAATTTAGAGACATAATTTATATTCCTAACAATGAAACACTTAGCATAACGAGACAGTATTAATGAAATTTACTTCGGACATATTGTCTTTAATAAGACGAGAAAATTCGTCTTCAGATTTTAACGGCCCCGTCATGCAAATAATGGGAGGAATGAATATTAATATTGACTTGAATGGCAGCTCATAGCATTGCAGGGAGGTTTAAGTTGAGCCTCGTGAATTATACTGGGACGTCCGACGCGGGAATAATAATTTAGATAATGTTAGCTGAGACGGGTGCATTACTAAAGGGGATAGCGGGCTTATATAATAGCCTAGTAACCTAACTAGTGAAACGGCTACCCGTCAACCGGGGTGAATAGGGATGGCTGGGGTGAATAGGGACAAAATTTCTATTTCTATTTCTATTTCAAAATTTGGGGTAACTTTGATAGATTTAAAACGGCCATATAATTACCATTATTCATTATTTACTGAAAATGTTCCTGTAACTAGTTAGATTACTATACTTACTTATATTAATATTCACCTACTGTAAAAAATGTCGCATAAAAATATATTATGGCTTAAAAACTAGAATTTTAAAGTCGCCCCTGCATTTGAAAGTCACCCCGTTGTACCGTACCCATACAAATTGTATCATACAAAATATACTATTATTTTCAATCAAATGACAACACGATACATTTAATATGGGTATTTTTCAAGGTATTGCCAGGTAAATGACATTATAAGTTTTGTCCCTATTCACCCCAGCCATCTCTATTCACCCCGGTTCACGGTGCTCTTTATGAAACTTTGAAACGTTTTGTTAGTATGATAGTATTTGCCATTGGTAACAAATGACGTATGTCCGTGGGTATTTGCTGATTTTAGAATCACTGAAAATGCAAAATTGCTTGACATTCCCTTGTCGGTATATTTATTTTATTTATTGATATAGACAACTTGTGACCGATGGTTATTGAGATCCTATTTCAACAGTTCTAGACAATCTTTTGGCAGATTTATTGAAGGCACTATATATTACTTGTACCTATAGTTATTCGGGTTGATTTGAATTTGTTTTGATCGGAAACTCAACGAAACAAAACAGGACAACTCATAGCAGGCACATTGATGTTCATACGTACATTAAAATGCTTCCTACATTCGCCAACTGTCAAAAATAAACCATTAACCATCATCCGCTTCAAACATTTGGCACTAAATTAACTAATAATGACTAGGTACTCAATAGTGACAAGTTAAAGCAAGCCTCGGCTGTGCCTTTCAAAACGACGGTAACAACAAATCCTTAACCCTCTTTCGCTTGTAGCTTTATTACAATTGAATAAGGTGCAAAATAGTAAACTTATCTTTGACAGCGACCGTATTGGGGAGTGAGGACAATAGTGAAAACAAAGTTGAAACAATGGCCAACTCGAGGGTGACAGTAATTTCATTCCCAAATAAAACACGACAGGTTCGAAGGGTATTTCCACAAACTTTCTCTTTGACTAACCGCTAATTAGCCCAATATTATTATTTTGTTCAGTCGAGAGTTTTTAAAGTCTGTTTTTTGTCACTTCAAACAAATTGTGCGGTAACATTTTGAAGTTTGTTTTGAAACATCGCCTTGGGAAAAGCTAATGAAATAATTATTAAAGTATAAATAAAGGATTTTTTTTATGTACAATTAATAATCTTCTTGCTGAGAAATCTTGTTGACAATAGCCCGAAAAGAGTAAAAATATGAGCTATTTGTTACTTGAAATATTTTTAATTTAGGACAGTAATTATCATGGGCGTCATGTCATCCGAGAGACATCTGCTGAGTAGTGGCAAAGAGAATTGATTGTAATAGAGAGGTAAAATCTAAGAAAACAACGTGCCCCTTAGTTTAAAATCCAAAACAGATGGCGCTGTACTGCGCCATTTGTTTTGCGATCACGGAATTGTCGAACATCAACTTTTGACAGTCAGAATTACCGCAAAATGCATGGAGTTGTACAGCGCCATCTCGTTTACCTGTCAAATTGGAAGCACGAAATTGTCTTAGATTTTACGCATCTTACTCAATCAATTTTTGGTAGTGATAAGTGACGCTGATATCAAGAATCTGATAATTTTTCCTCAATTCATTAGCAAACATGACTATAGTTGAATTAGTTGATATGATACCACTCCACTATAGTCCGACTGCTTAAATGCGTCCTCGCCTGCGCGGTACGGGGGCGACGGGGTAGGACGACTAAGGGTGACGGCGGCCGTACACCTGCCGCCCGCACCTTCCCCGTCACCCTTAGTCGTCCTACCCTGTCGCCCCCGTACCGCGCAGGCGAGGACTCATTTAAGCGGTCGGTATATAGCTGGTGATGGTCTGATGGTGTAGGTACATTAGTGGCACAACTACAGGACATGTCAGTAACAACGCCCTCAAACTTTGTCGATCAAAACTTTATCTATTGCCGGCTGCGGACTGATCAGAACTATTACTTATATTTCATTAGCTTACCGAGCAACCGCTACAGGAAAACAAGTGTAAGAATAACTTTTTTCACATCACCTAATCAGAAAATGGATTTTTCTTCCCGGCTAGGAGGGATCAAAGTGGCACTTTTCTGTTCAACGACATTTCATTGCCAGTATAAAATATTTATATAATTAACTATCAACATCGTATGTACAGCCTGGCAAAAAAGAGTAGTAATTAAAAAGTGGCAACACTGTAGTTTTATTTTCCTCATAGTTGAAGTGAAAAGCAGTATGTGTCACACGGTATCAAAATTATTTCGTCTTGGGCGTTAACACTTGAATCCCTCATTACGCTCAGGATTCTACTTTAGAATCCCTCACTACGTTCGGGATTCTATTGTAGAATCCATCGCTTCATTCAGAATTCAATGTACGCCCTTGACGGAAATATATCATTTTGATCCCTTGTAACACAAACTACTATTACGCATCTTCTGCGTTTTATTACTATGAAACACCCGGTGAAAATTATTCTCATTTTGTTACATTAATCTTCTCCTATCGCCATTAGTTCTCGACACGAATTTGTTCTCTATAATAACGTCTTGCAGCAACCGTGTCTTCAACATGTAGACAAGTTTGAATCTTGTAAAAGAGTTTTTTTTTTATAAGTTCTTTATTTAACATAATGTATTACAAGGTAATTACTAAATCTAGTGTACATTTGCATCCTAGACAGTAATATCAATAAATTAATATAGTTTAGTGAGCTATAGGCGCTCATTATAAACTTTTTAACAACTCAGTGTTTATAACTTTGACATAGGTAACATTTTACGTATACACTAATGCTTATAAGTAAACAACAGCATAGCTATTAATACGTTCGCATAGATAGCTTACGTTTTTTGCATACACAATAAACACTTATAACTAAAACATTTAACCTAAGATGTTATAATTAGAAAAGTAAACAATAAGCCACAACTAATAAGTTGTGGGTAATCGTAACAAAAGATAAGCATGCTAAGTGCATAACAAGCGACCAGGGCTGGCGGTACGCGGCCGGCCGGCCGTCAGGACTGTAAAAGAGTAAGCATCCTCTAACCCTCTATCAAGTAACGCAATCCGTATTTGTTCTTTTTGAAGTTGAACATATCTACCATCCGTTTGGCATAAAATACTCTAATGTTTCAAATTATCCATAGAGACCACATAATGTGTCCGAAAAAGCTGATAACACAAATACAGGGTGGCTCAAAAATACGTCGAGTAGAAATTTTTTCGTACAATTTTCTTACTTTGATAGGCAAATGTAAAGCTTTTTTAAAATTATCAACAATATGATCTATAAGAAAATTGTCAACGTATTTTATATGCTATCCAGTAGCTCGTTCATGGTATATTCTCTCGTTTAGTGTTTACTTTTAATCTGTGTAAAGTAAACCCATTTATTTTGCAATTTGAGGTCTCACGATATACCAGTTCTAGAACGAGAGCTCGGTAAGCATTTTGAACGACAGACTCGTCACCCACTACTAATTTGCCCGAACGTCGAACATGGCGCTTGTTACAATAATCAAAACGTCTTTACGAACTGACAAGAGACCATGATGGTATAAAATCAAATTATATCATTAGGTCTTCGAGCAACACCGGCTTCCGACACATCGGAAGGGAGGGGCCCAAGCGATATCTCACCGTACAAATCTTTCTGCCATTTTTCGCGGGGGGAAAGGTGCACACAGTCGCACTTCTCACACACTTACATACAAAATCCAATCTGTAATGACGACACAAATACATAGAAAATGACACACGTCAAAGACAAATCTTGCAAACCTCGATCTCTTTTTGTGTACGGACGAGTGACAAGTGTCACAACACGCACACTAACACATTTTCGTTGAAGTATGTTATTGTATTCTGAGAGATGAGAAGTCGGATTTGTCGCTCGACCGATCCGCAATTTGTACTGAGCGAGCAAAATCGATAAATCCAACAATTACATGAGACTAAAATATAATAATTGTGTTTGAATGTAATTAAACGTATGATATGTAAAAAAAAATATTACATGTGAAATGTAACACTTTCTTTTTGTAAATTTGATGTCCCCGACCTCTTTTTATAACAAAAAACCGAGCAAACAGGCATTTTTGTGCAGCAGTGTTCACGCGCGCGTCTGGACTCGGTCTAGTGAAAAATCCAAGTGCAACTAGTTTTATTACCCGCGCTAGATTAGATTGACGCGCTAATCTTGTACCTCGGCAGAGGGGAAATAGTGCGAATGCCGCCTCCCTTCCGTGTTGCTCGAAGCATTAGGTATTTTAAAAGCTTTTATTTAGTTTCACCTGTTCCGTTGTCTGTAACCAAATCTTACAAGTCACATTTGACCCACTTTCCGGTTTCCGATGAAGCTGAAAATTTGCACACATAATGTAAGTCGGGTGACAAGGCAATACTTATTATCGTACCATCGAGCTGATCTGATGATGGAGACAGGAGGTGGCCATAATAGGAACACTGTGATAAAACATCGCAATGGGATTGTTAGAATTGTCACGATGAGTACTAGTTGCCTGTGGAAAGAAAACTACAGTCAACGATAAAAGCTTGTACCAAAAATGATTTTTTTTTTTGCCTCTTTATTTAGGATCTTTTAAGGAGCTTTCAATAATGGCTACCACAAAATAAAGTAAAATGTATAATATACTTTCTGCTTGCCTAAAGGCTTATTGCCAAATAGTCTCCGAAAATATAAAGTACATAAGCTTCTTTAGGCTCGATTTCTGTAATGGAGCCAACAATTACTATTTCCATAAAAATTGTTTTTATTAAAGTTGTCTGATAGAGATTGCTGTTTGGCAATAAGATAAGACCGCATGTTGTTATCTAGTTATATTTTTGTCTTTTCTAGTTCTCTGTTATCTTCATTTAAAATATAACGTTAATGGTGCAATAAAAAGTATTTACGTACTTATATTTCCACTTGACTGCTTATATCTTCATATCTTCAATAATACTTTTACGACATCAAAGTCTTATGATCTAGTTTTCAAATTTAAATATTCCAGAGCTTGTGCTAGCCCAGCTAACCTAAACAAATAAAATTTATATCCGTTGCCGGTTACATATCAGAATACCGAAAATCTATTTACCTAATGTTGAATCACCTATGCTCGTTTCACCTATTTTTTTAAATACCTATTGATCAGTTAACCTAAGCTCGTAACACCTAATGAATGAATTACCTATTGCACGTTTCACCTACAATTGGTTTACCTAAGCTCAGAATACCTATGCTCGATTTACCTAAAGTTGAAACACCTAATACTCGAAATACCTAAAGCTAATATACCTAATACACGAAACACCTAATGTTGGTATACCTAATGCACGAAATACCTAAACTCGGTATACGTAATGATCGAATTGCCTAAAGTTAACATACCTACTGCACGAATTACCTAAAGTCGGTATACCTAATGATCGCATTACCTAAAGTTAACATACCTAATGAACGAAATACCTAAATTTGATACACCTAATGCACGAAATACCTGAAGTCGATGCACTTAATGAACGAAATATGTACCTAAAATCAAAAATATAATTATTGTTTAGTAGAATATTATTAGGACATACAAGAAGTCGAGATAGGTGCGATGAGGAGGAGCGTGTTAGGTTAACTACGACCAAACAGTGCCAAAACCGATTTTTATTCATCGTCATGATGTTAACTTTAGTTTTTGATAAGATAAGATAACATAACTAATTTTGTATTAGACTAACGAAATCATTCTACTACCTAAAAAGTAGCGTTTCAAAAAGTGTATTTTTAAATTGTTATCCAAACAAACAGTTTCTACTGTAAGGTTGGGAAATCATACGATTTATTGGGTGGAGTTGCCACTTGATCATTCGCCAAAATGATATGAATTTTGTACTAGGTATATAGACTTTAGGTATTCCGTGCATTAGGCATATCGAAATTAGGTAATTCGTTCAGGAAGTATATCAACTTTAGGTATTTCGTGCGATAGGTTTAACAGTTTTAGGTATTTCGTCCATTAGGTAAATCAAGTTTAGGTACATCGTTCATTAGGTATATCAGCTTTAGGTGTATCGTCCATTAGGTATATCAGCTATAGGTGATTCGTGCATTAGGTATAATAGCTTTAGGTGAAACGTGCAGTAGGTAAAACGTGCATTAGGTATATCGTGCATTAGGTGTTTCGTCCATTAGGTTATTTGAGCTTAGGTATTATAAACTTAGGTCAGTCAATGTTTAGGTAAAATGATCGATAGGTAATTTAAAAATAGGTGAATCAAGCATAGGTGATTCAACATTAGGTAAATCAGTTTTCGGTATTCTGATATGTAACCCCGTTGCCTCACCCGAGATTCTTAAAGGAAGAGAAAAGTGAAAAGAGAAAAGATTTGCGGTCACTGTGAGTACCTACTGATTTGATGTGAAAGCTAGCATATACTCAAAAATATAAAGTCGGAAAGATAAACGAAGAAAAATATGCTTCGTGTACATTATTTACTGATGAGGTTCAATCATAAATAGTCGTTGAGACTAAATAATAGCTTTCGTGTTCAAACCCCACATGTTATTAACATCCTAATAGAATATCGCAAATCCTTTTCTAAAAAGCTTAAAAAATAATATCTGGGAGACCGAGCTTTGTTCGGAAAACATATTAAAACTCAAAAATGCACGTTTTGCCAGAGATAAGCCCGATCGATTTTTCGACCGCGAAAACCCCTATGTAGCAAATATCATCGAAATCGTTAGAGCCGTTTCTGAGATCCACGAAATATATAAATAAATAAATAAACAAGAATTGCTCGTTTAAAGGTATAAGATATTATATGTAGGTATTTCCTATCGATAAATTGACACAAGTCACACAAGACATGATGATGTGAATTTGCGGCCAGGTCAGGTCAGGGCCGGATTGCATAATAAAATACACGCTACAGTTTTGTGTTTTGTACAATAAAGAGTTTATACATACATACATGCAAAACTGTTAGAACGCCATTTGTCTTTGATCCTTATTCTTTCACTGATATGTGTTACCTAACTTATTAAATAATAATATTAACGCCATCTACTCGACTATAGGCCAAAGGTATGGTGCAATCTTTTCGAGCGATGGCGCCATAACCTTCGGCCTACTCTCGAGTAAATGGCGTTAATATTAATATCAAAGACATATGTAACTTCGTATAAGACGAATAAAGTCTAAGGAAAAAACGTGCCTCGGAATTCAAGCAAAAGTCATTCTCGAATAGATGGCGCACACGCCTTTAGCCTATCCTCGGCTAGATGGCGTGACGACACCGTTTCATATTTAACAATTTTAACACATAGATATCAGTGAATGAACAGGGATCAAAATGATATAAAAATAATAAAATCATTTATCCATATATATACATGTTAGCGACGCTACGACAAGACGCGGATAATTATAAGTTAGATTAAGATCAAATTCGATTAAGACTACATTCTCAATAAAGATTTATTTGATAGGTAGGGAAAACCGCGATTAGATTGTCAGTAGTCATAAGTATTCAAAATATCCGTTATTTAAGTCGTAGGTTCGTAATAAGTTTTAGGTCACCCAGTAAGTTAGGAAAAAACATGGTTAAACCTATTTCCCAATTCCCAAGTAATCACTATAAACTTGGTAAAATAATGTAGGCTCTGTCATTGGTTAACCAAAGAAAGGCGGATCAAGACAAGGAAGTCTCAATATGAAAGGGACAGACTGACCGCTTCTCATTGGTCGGCCAAATTCGAGCTCAGCGCTCCGATACAGCGTAATTTTTACTTAGAAACATACACGTTTCATTAATTAATTCGTAACCTGTTAAAGTTACATCATAACAATATTTATAGATATTATAGGTCGTTAGCCTAGTCACCTAGTTAGATAAGAATCATAAGGCAGTCACAGGTAGACAAAGGCCTGCGAGTCGGCAAAGGGCCATAAACCATCCATTGTATTCATTTCGGCCGCTTTCCTATCTATTGTAAGCCAAGTCGTAAGGACTAGTGAACTTGTTATCGTTTGTTTTTATAACTAATGAACGTAGTTAACTATTTGTAATGGTTTTAAGTTAGTAATTAATCGGAAGTATGTAATATGAGTCGCAGAACGATAGCGGGATAATGAAAATTCACCCGAAAATGACCGTATGACGTAATCGACCAATCACAGGCCGATTAATTCCGCGAATTAAGACATGATTTTATCTCCCTATCGTAGGTGACTCTCTTTCTTGATTTTTCGTATGCAAGTAAGACGGAACCGCTTCGGATCGTACAGTACACCAGGAGCAGCCGAAAAGGAAAAACCAAAAGGAAGAAAACCAAAGGAAGAAAACCAAGGAAGACCTGAGGGATCCGAAGCTGTACCGCCTAATCGTTATAGGAGTATTTTTATATTTGTACCGCGTAAATAAAAGTCAGTTTTTGAATCGTGTAGTTTATTTCTTAACGCGAGGCGGTTGAAGATATTCGTCGAGGGCTTCGCACCGGGGCATCTAGTAGGCTGGGGCGACTGCGGTTTCGAGCGAGGCGCCAGTAGACCAGTTACCTTCTCCAACTGCTATCGTCGGCTATATTGGGCGTTGAGAGTTCAATAATACATTTTTTGATAACTTTATACGATTTCATTTTGAGTTTTAGTAGTGTGTCGATAGATGGCAGTAAATTTACAGTGACTACAAAATGTACAATGACAGGACCCCTCTATACCATCTATTCTTTTTGTTAATATTTTACAAGTTGACACATATCAGTGAAAGAATAATAATCAAAGTTAAATGGCGTTCTAACAGTTTTAATCGTCTGTCGAAAGATCGCAGTAAGCTACATAATTTACCATGACTGTAACTCTCTATTTCAAATTCTCTTTGCTAATAGTATTAGCTTGTATTTTATTATGCAATAGGCATCAGCTCATTTGAACGATGATTTTACGAGTCTATTCAATTTGCATTCAAATAATGAGGACTCAAACAATAATTTATATTCCGGACTGAACCTTATTGTTTAAGGAAGAATGATTGAATGCATTTTGAACAGCTTCCGTTGTCAACAACAGGCCACAGGGCACGCGCCACTTTACTAAGGATATACTTTATTTAGAAACATGCGTCGGAAACGACATTTTTTACATTGAGAGCAGGATAATGCCGTGTTAGTAAATGAGCTTACGTGTATTAAAACTCCTATATTGTCATTCCATTTTTGAAACCACGCAAAGCTCAGGGTAGCTGTTTTAATCGCTAACCGAACGCAGATGAGTCGATCGATCAGGCGGACCAGTTATAAGTACGCTCTTCAGTTACAGTAACTTGATACATATATTGAAACCACTTTACTAGTATATCTAAGAACTCGACTCACAACAGCAATGAGAATACACGGCCAGTCCTCTGGCTGGTTATTTGTGTCCTTCCATTTGTAACAACTCGACAACAAAAGGATCATAAATGTTTTAATTAAATCTGCACAATAACAAACATTTTCTATGGTACAATGCATCCCATTTTCCAGGCCTGTTAATTGTTTGGGAGCGTAAAGTGTATGATTTCCAGGAAGATTTGATTAATTAGCAAGGAATTTCGTATTCACTGAATTGTACGCAATTGCATTTGCTTACGTGGTTAGCCAATAAAGTATATCGGACTGATGCTTATAAGAGTAGGTACATGTTCAACATGCGCATGAATGTTGGGTTATTTACAGTCAATTTTTATTAGGAATTCATATTCTTTTAAGCGTGTGCTAAAGGATAATATTGATAAATTAGATTAAACAAGTACCTATCATATTAAATGCAGACGTTCATCATCTACATCAAAATGAATATGACCGCATTTGAAACATCAAATATTAGCGTCCGTCGTCGCAAACAACTTGGACATCAGATACCTATTATCTTGATATGATACGAAGGTAGCAGAATTGATATGAAGCGCTGGTGGCCTAGCGGTAAGAGCGTGCGACTTGCAATCCGGAGATCGCGGGTTCAAACCCCGGCACGTACCAATGAGTTTTTCGGAACTTATGTACGAAATATGATTTGATATTTACCAGTCGCTTTTCGGTGAAGGAAAACATCGTGAGGAAACCGGACTAATCCCAATAAGGCCTAGTTTCCCCTCTGGGTTGGAAGGTCAGATGGCAGTCGCTTTCGTAAAAACTAGTGCCTACGTCAATTCTTGGGATTAGTTGTCAAAGCGGACCAAAGGCTCCCATGAGCCGTGGCAAAAATGCCGGGATAACGCGAGGAAGAAGAAGAAGAAAAGAAGAAGAAACGAAGGTAGCACATGAGTGTAATGGAATACATATCTAACTTATAAATACAAGTTCAATTTACCTTCAATGCCTTTTGGTCTAACTAACGTCCCAGCAACAGAGAGTTGCCATATTTGTTAATCAAGGCCCTTTAACAGCCATATTCGTGTCAAAATAAGAGCATGGACATGTTATTTGACTGTATTGACTGTTGGCAACTCCAACAGAACTCTTTATTCCGTTACTATGGTAACCGTAAAAACTTTAACTTCACTCTTTCACCTTAAACGAACTGTATGTGTTAATTTCCTTTTTATATTAAATATATATAGTTTTGTGGCTACAAGACCGAGTTTTCTTCTTCAACTACTTCGATCCAGCACTATCTACCTCACCGCTGAACATTAGTCCTTCGAGCCGGATTTGAACCAGCGACCTATGGTGTAGCCAAGCTTTGTATTTACAACCGTCGGGTGTAGACTGGCTGGGTCTTCAACATTGACTATTAGCGTTTTATTCATTAACACAAAAAGGACTCCGCACTAAGTAGTAATTCGCCGTATAAGGTACTTCACGTGTGTATTAGAATACTCATAGTTTTTTTTTTCAATTTCCTATTTATTTGCCCCTAATAACCTATGACACAAATACAACATACTCGTAATTCATACAATCCTTTAGTCAATTTACGTTTATGTGTCGCACATTTCAGCCTTAAGTTTTTTTACATTTCACAAACATCTGTCGCGTCAATAAACATTTTACGAGAGGAGTTCCCTGCCCCCGAGTTTATGGCAATTCGTGTTATTGTTAATATAATAATCTTGTATTTGATGAAAATATGTAAAGGAAATGGAATTTTGTGCCCGCTTTTTAGTACCTAGTTAAGATGACTTTCTATGTAGGTTAAACAGTGTCAGAGAAAATTATACATTTCAATTTTGAATAAGTGATAATTGTAGAGAGTAAAGGTCTAAAATATGGATACGGATAAAGCGCCCACATATACTTATAATATGTACACGACAGAGTTGCCTAGACATTATGGTGAAGTAATTTAAGTATATTTATGATATATTTTCAAGCTTAATTGTACAGTCAAAGAATTTAATTCCAGTACCATTTTGTACCTTGTCACAGTGAGAATCAATATGAAAGTCGCTACGTACCTCATACTATTTTGTCACTGTGACAAAGTATGAAATGGTACCGAAATTAAATTGCAATTATTATGATTGAAGCAGTTCTTACAAAAAATATTTTGATCGGTTAATAATAGTTACCGTGGAGCTTATTTTCTTCTTAAATTATTACTTGTGTAGATGTAATAATAGTATAGAAGTTGGAGATTTTTACGTCGTTACGACAAAATAAATTGTAAAAAATGTATATATTAATTATAATATATAAGTGCATTCGGCCAAGCTTCCAGTATATTTAAGCAAGCGTGAGCGGAGGTCAAATTTACCATAATACTGAGATACACAAGTCAGGGAACTGAGAATCTGGGTCACCCTTCTGTACGCACCAGCTTATCCTGGCGTGTAATTAATCATTTAAACAAAAACGATATTACTATTTAACTGGTTACAGCGGTAACGTACAAAAAGTAAATTTCGTTTAAGATAATTTACATTAAATTCTTGCCTCTTAATTTATAAAACTGAATAATTATTTTAGCAGTGGGCCGATTTTTAAATATCCACCGCTCGATTTTGTGTATTTCGTTCAATAATATCTCCACTACTAGGCATTTAAATTCTGTGAATAGAATTGAAAACTAGTAGTCAATACCACTCTATTCCATATTTATATCGCTCGTATTTCAATAATCCGCATTTCGCCGATTTTCGAGTGCCGAAATCGAGCGATCGAAATTCAAAAATCGCCCCCCAGATTGGCAAGTTGAATTACTTATGTTGTAGAATATAACTTGTGCCATTTGAGAAAAACAATATTTGATGTTAATGCAATAAAACAAAAACGAAGTGCAATTAGTAATGGAAAATCACAGCACGCATTTACCTAGTCAAAACTCACTATTTTAGTACATATAAGTAGATATGTATATTTAAATAAAATCAAAACAAGCAGATCAAATTACGCCAAAAATACCAAAAAAATATTAAAAAATGAGGAAGAAATTTCAAGTTATCTAGAGGCTTTGAACAGCTGCCAAGAGGATCTTTGTCTCCGGCACGAAGATGATACCGTGCAGGAATATTATAACAGAATAATATATGCTATAGAAAATAGTCTAGAAACTGCCCTTACCATGCACACAAACAAAACTGCCAGTATTATATCTGAACGCACGAGAAGGCTAATTCACCGAAGAACAGAATTACAAAAGTTTAAACCAAAATCACGTGAAATGAAAAATGAACTAAAAGCACTTTATAAGCTTATCAGTAAATATATCCGACAAGACTACAAAAACCACCGACAACATACCATAGTAAAATACCTCGAGTCAACGGGGAGCCTCAAAAAAGCCTATAAAGAGCTACAGTCGCACAAAACTTGGATAGAGGGCCTACGCGGACCACAAAATGTATCACAAAACAGAAAAGACATACTTCAGATAGCTACAAAGTTTTATAAAACGCTATACGATACTCCAGTACAGCTCGAAACCTCTCCTTATATACTAAACGAATTAGGAAACTCGACGGAGCCGGAACCAGTAGATGAAATTGAAATTATTGGCGCAATAAAGCGGCTTAAATTGGAAAAAAGCCCAGGACCCGACAGGATAACTAATGAGTCAATAAAAATTGCTTGCACACTTCTAGCTACACCTTTAAAAACACTTTTCAATAAAATACTATACACTTGTGTAACGCCTAAGCAATGGTCAGAATCAAATATTATACTTCTATACAAAAAAGGCGATCCCAAGGATATAAATAACTATCGACCCATCAGTCTCCTTCCTTCGCTATACAAGTTATTCTCGTCAATATTAGAGAAAAGAATAAGTCCTACATTGGAATCGTATCAACCTATAGAGCAAGCTGGATTTCGCAAAGGCTACTCTACAGCTGACCACATCCATTCCGTAGAGTTACTTATAGAGAAGCACCAAGAGTTCCAAAGACCGCTCTATATAGCCTTTATAGATTACCAAAAAGCCTTTGACACCATACTTCATGCATCAATATGGGAAGCTCTAGCGGTTCAAAATGTAGAGAACAAATACATCAAGATTCTGAAATATCTTTATGACAATAACATTAGCAAAGTGAAACTGGAGTCTACAGTAGGGTTGCCATACGTCCCGGTACGCCGGGACATGTCCCGGTTTGAAGCACAGTGTCCCGGTGTCCCGGCCGATAAGAAAATTGTCCCGGTTTAAAAATCATAGTTATTTAGTAGGGGGCTGGACTTGGTAAATAATAATATACCTACATTTCTACGTTTCATATGGCCAAAATTAAAAAAAAATGTTTTATGGTACCTACTTTTACCTAATGTCCAATATCAGTTTCTCAGACACACAATAATTAGATGATTATGTAAATTATGTTATTTTATAGCTTTTAAAGTCTGTAATGTAGAGCTCGAATTTCAGGCTCCCAAGGGCCTAAAACCTCATCAATGGAACTTCGGCCCTCCGAGTAACTCTTGTACATATGACACATATTATTGTTGAGTAACACTAGCGCTGCTTTCTTACAGCTCGACCTTCAGTGTCGCTTAATTTTTAACAAATATAAAAATTTGATTTGAGAAGCTTGGCCTTTTGCCTCGCATGAAAGCTCACCGCGCTGGTTATAAGTACGCTTCGGGCTTATTAAGTAATGTGTAGATTTCTGAGCTCGACCTTCAGCCTCACATTTTACCTAAATTTTTGGTTTGTCTTCCAAATCTCGTCTTCTTCAGCTTAGCCTTTGACCTCGCTACGCCAAGCTCGGCCTACGGTTTCGCTTTTTAATACAATGGACATTGGTTGGCGTCTATGCTTTAGCTGAGCTTATCCTGAAGCACGGCTTCGACCTCGCATGAAAGCTAGCCTCACTGGGGAACTTCGGATTTTTAGGCCCGGCCCAGCCTTTTTAACACGCTTTCACAATTTTGTCAAAAAAATTTCGCGCTCGCTTCGCTCGCGTTTTTTGCTGGTTGACCCTGAATCCCCTGAATCTACATGGTAGCTTGACTGGTCAATGATTAATAATTTAAACACATGGAAATTTTATCTCCGAAACTACTGTGCTACAGCCAATAATCATCGAAAACGTACCACTAGAATATGTTGACTCATATATATACCTAGGCAAGCTAATCTCTTTCGAAAAAGAAAGCAACGAGATGGAAATTGACAGAAGAGTAAAAGGGACATGGAAAAAGTATTGGAGCCTAAAGGAAATCTTCAAAAGCCATATACCTATAAAGATTAAGAGAAAGGTCATGGATACCTGCCTATTGCCATCACTCACCTACGCTTGCCAGACGTGGAAATTCACAAATCAAATAAAAAACAAAATAACCTCCTGCCAACGAGGTATGGAGAGAAGCATGTTAAAAAAAAAATCAGAAAGATTCAAAAAATACGGCACTCTAACATAAGACAAGTATCTGGAGTAATAGACGCCTTAAGCTACTAAAAAAAAATGAAATGGCGGTGGGCAGGCCACGTAGCCCGCATGAGCGACGGTCGCTGGACAACGGTGCTAACTAAATGGCCAGGACCGCTAGGCAAAAGAAAACGAGGAAAACCAAGAGCCAGATGGGAAGACGAAATCACACATACGGCTGGCAAACTATGGATGACACAAGCCAAAGATAGAGACCATTGGTCATCGCTGGATGAGGCCTTTACCCTCAGCTAAGAGGGGTTCTCGCTTGACATTGCTATTTATACTTCATTATTATACCTATTACTATTGACTATTGACATTTAAATTATTATCTGCATTTTGTTGACTCTATTACTGTATTATATTATTATTTCCTTGTAAATTTTGATTAATATAAAAAAATTATCTTTGAAATGAAATGACATGAAAATATTCAATTTAATTAAATATTAAACTTAATGAGTAATTAATGAAGAACAATAAGGAATTCATCAAAATATTGCATGATATATAAAATATTGCATGATGAATAGGGACATAATTATGAAAATGTACTGCGACTTTTTAAGCATGTCTTTTTGTGTTTACTATTTAAATTTTATGTGTTTGTACGTTATATTGGCGAGAAATAAAAGGCTTTTTAATTTTAATTTAATTTAATTTTAAAGTAGATATGTATGTGTTCTTGTCACTCTTAAAAAATCTTATACATATTTAGGACCTTGTTATTTCGAATGAGAAAACTTTGCCTATTAACTTACTACTTTACGAGTAAGTAACATTTAAAGTTTGTTATGCTAACTAAAATTTTAACATTTTCGTAGGCCACGAAGTTATAACTACATATTATGTTTAACTTTGTAACTACACATAATAATAATTGGTAACTTTTTAACCACAAACCGACATAATTAATTCAAAATGCACACTTTAGTCGTAAAACACGCGTTTGTTAAATTATTATTTTTCATTTATCCTCGAGGCATTACCAAAAAGTAAATCTCAATCCTGTTTTTATGTTTATGTTCCCGCCCGTAACCACAACTTAATTCAAAACGTTTTACAGAAAAGTAAAACCAATTTCAACTTTGCAATTGTATTAATTCTGCCAAACGTTCCCTAAGGCTCGCTGCGATGTCGACAGGAATCACGTGTGTTTTACGATGAAGTATAAACCTTTGTTTTGGGAACAGCAATATACATATGTGCACCTAGAGGCCTATAACGTTGTGCCTTTTTAGCGTGGAAGGCTGTATCGGGAGAAACAAAAACGGCTTTACGAGCCGTGCTTACGGTTACAAGGTTGACTTGACAAGCTAACGCTTGTACGACTGTATACGTATAGAAAGTAAGTCCCTACATCATTAGAGGGATTTTGTAACTATAAGGTGGCACTACTGTAATACCTGGAACACGAGCGAGATACAGAATTACTCCAAAACACCTTACATGAGGGGTTACTGAATGAGACTAAATATTCTCATACTATTGCTCCACCGTCTTCATTCTCTACATACCCCCCTTCTGTGGCGCTGTTTTATTATTTACTCAAGGTGGAACTAGCTGTGTGCATAATAATGCAACTCCATTTAGAAGTTTTAGCCTGGTGCGCCATGAATTAGGTATGTTGTGTTTAATAGAGGAAAGTACAAGGCGAGGGCAAGGGATAAGTACATTGACGAAAATGTATGAGTGCATCTGGGGTAAAAAATATCTATTGAATCATTTATCATTCAATAGGCTAGATGACAAATTTTCATTTATGGTATCAATCAATCAGGTTTTTTTTTTAGGATCAAATGTCTATATGGGACCCATTGCATTAAAGCAATACAAAAGTCAGAAATTACAGTCAAACTCCGACAGTCGTAGGTACTTCACTAGCGAAACGCCCCTAACAAAACGATAAGTGACTGTGACGTCAAGGTCACTGAGAGTCCATCTTGAAGTATGATATAATCTTTTTTTGAATAAAATGTGAGGAATCGAATGGTATCCTTACTTATTTCGGTTTTGGAAGTTAAAAAGAAACTTAAATTTTGAAATTTTCAGGTGCTGTATTTTTGTATTATTTCCATATATGTTTTTAATATCCACAATATTATGATAAATTGCTCATTTGCTATCTATTTTACCAGATTTTGTTATAATATTCAACATGTGTCATCATCCCTATTCCTTGCGAAAGTTATCCCTTAGCCCTATATAGTAAGATTACTCCTTCATTCCAAAGTCACCATAATTTACATATTTAAAAGACTTTTTGTGATATACCTGCGCTCATTTTTAATTAATAAGCATTGACTAACCAGATAAGTAGCGCTGTGTTCCTTCCAGATCTACGAGTATTTCCAGTCCGCAAAGATCATTTTATTTTGTTTACGTAAAAAATATGAGCATAAAAGTTACTGTTAAGTCGGTAAATGTATGCATAATTTATGGGCTCTAGTTAAGCATACAGAGAACTAGCTGCTCATACAGTGTAAATAAAATACATTATCATTTTTAGTATGCTACCTTTTAATATGAAAATATATAATATATTGTGCTCATTAAGCTTATGACTATAAGCATAGAGAAAAAAGTACATAGAGTGCTCACTCCATACATCAGTTTTGGTACCAAAAATATTAGTTATCAAACTACACAACGGGACTTAATCGCGTATTTAAGTTTTAAGATTTACCTCCGACGTTTCGAGGACGGCGTTGTCCCCGTGGTCTCGGAGAAGACTAGAGAAAAATATTAGTATTTCAATAGTCGACATCTAGCATCGAGTAGCGGAATTATCAGTACCGCTACTCGATACTAGATGTCTCTCGATTGGCGACCCACGAAAATTGTATTGAACAACAATTTACAAATAATATTAGAAGCAGAAGGAGTTGAAAATAGAGTTCCGGTTAATCCGTTTATAATATTAGCTGAAAATTGTTGAGCATTAGACTTTTCGGTCGCCGCTACATCTATTGTCAAGTAGCAGTACTGATAATTCCGCTACTCGATGCTAGATGTCGACTATGAAAATACTAATATTTTTGGTACCAAAACTGATGTATGGAGTGAGCACTTTTGTCTTACTATATTTCTCTATGCTATAAGCTTCTTTAGATATGCAGCAGAATATTGTATGGGCGGCCTACACGCGTAGACTACTTTATGATTCATATAATATTTAAAAAATATAGAATTAGAATGAAATAAAGAATAAACAGTACCTACCTATATTATAATTTTACGTATTGTAAACGACACAGTAAAGACTGAGCTAAAGATACCTATCTACATATATTACCTACACGTACATATATTATATGATATATGTTGTAACGTGTATGCTAGTTTTATGGTATTTATCTATGGGCCAATAGTTGCCTAAAAATAAAGATTTTCATTCACTTCGATTCATTCATTCATTCATCACACAGTATAGAATAATTAGCGTATGTATGTACGGAATATAACACGTTTAACCTAGCGTATCTAATGTATAGTGGTATAGTGTAATCTGCGCTAAGAAGCCTTTTCCCGACCATTTGTATTACGTTACGTCGAGTCACTCTACCCGTATTACTCGAAGAGGGTATAAATTAGTGAGATCGGTAGCTGTATTGTGTTTCAATGTTCGTAAGTCATGTTTCAGGGTATTCATTAGGGGGTTATGATCATGTGGCGTTTATTGGACTGACAATTATGCGGGTCGATCTATTGTTATGACTTATGACAGTCTTGGAAAGAGCATGTTTAAATTTAGTACCTGTAGGGAACGTGCATGAGCTATAGGGGCATTTAAAATATTTAAATTAAAATGATTGCGTGTATTGCGTGGATTGCGCTTAAACTATTATGTTAAATGTTACCTATAACTTTTTATCACTATTTGTATTGACGTGGCTTCTCAATCATATTTTCACATAATATTTAAAATTATGTGCAAAATAGGGTAAAGTTTCAATCAGTTATGCCTTTAAATTTAATACTTAACAACACAGTATCACAGCATCGTAGTCGCCTTATTTAATCTTACGTAGGTAATCTAACTTTACCTCCATTATTCAGGTAGAAAAAGCATTATGCATTATATAAAACTGCCGTAACCCCGTCAAGACAACATTTGTTTTCTATATTAAATCCAGAAACAAGGTGAGCTGACACGTAATCTCGCTAAACAATTTTGCAACCACTCAATCTAAAATGTGTACAGTAAAGCACGCTTTAGAATATGTCTAGCAACCGCCCGTAAACGCGATCGGAAACAATAACAGCAGAATATTCACCAATAACTGTCTCAACCTCGTAAATTAATTTAAAAAACACACTAGAAACAGCCGTAGTATGTGGATGTAAAGTTCATTTTCGTTGTATTATAAATACGAGATACGTAGTTTCGAAAGTGAGAGCTAGATATTATCAGCCATAACCGCCGTTTGTGTCTTCATCGAAGGCTAGGCGACGGCACAACTCATTACTCGCCTATACGGCCTGGTACGGCCTGTCGATCATAAGCAAATTTATAGTCTGTATCTTTAGGTATTTAAATGAAAGTAAACAAACAATTTGTATATTTTCGGGTAGTTATAACATTTATTGGTTAACCGACCAATTACAAAACCGCCTGGATCAGTCACTGAACGATCTGACTTTAACCTACATTCTACATTATTTGATCGTGACTCGTGTAATGTTTTCTTCTACCCGCAACTGGCTTAAGGAGCCATTTAAGGGTAGATTTTGTTTACTATTATTTAAATACCTAATTAAAGATACAGAGTATAGGTACAGTCGATTAGCGATGGGTAAATAGATGAATTATGCAGGGGTAATTTACCCTCTACCCCCTTCTGTCACTATATAGTGACAGTCTACTACGTTAAGGGGATAGTGGACAACCCCATCTCAGTGCAAACGTAGTTCCCGTTTTCCTTTATTATGTCTGATGATGACACTATAGAAAATATATTAATACAATTTAATGTAAAGTAACCAAAGATTTTTTAAATTATTCCAGAACAAATTACATACAATATTTTAAAACCTTACCCGACATCAAGGCAAAATAAACCAGAATTGTAACTTTTACATTTAATAAAAAACGAAAGTAACATGTAAATTTATAAAACTACTTTATATTTGAGCACTTCTTTGTTAGAATTGTAATTATCAACAACATCCATGAACTTGGAAACAACTTGGGGTAAACTTTCAGCTTCACATATGTTATTATGGCCCAAGCCTTGTCCGCGGCTAAAGGGGTGCAGCATGATGGGCGCTCCGCCTTCTAATCGAGACTCCTGTATATCCCGATGCAATTTAATAGCCAACTCATATGGTACTATCTTGTCACCTTTAGCGTGTATCAGCAATATCGGTATCTCGGGAACCATCTTCAAATGCTGATCTGTTCGAAACGCGAATTCCGATGAATCCATAAAAGGCTTCAGAAACGTGTCTTTGTAATACGGTAACCAAGAAACGAGTTTTGACAACGGATGCTGCTCGATTTCCTCGCACAGATTGTTGAACGCTGACTCCAGAACCAATGCGTACGGTAGCGGCAAAAGTTTCTTCTTAAACCGCTCGCATAGTTGCTCCAAGTTTGCAACTAAGTTCGACGCCACGGCTGTACCGAGCGAGTGTCCCCAGATCAACACTTTCGGGCTGTTCTGTTTTACATTATCCATTATCCACGAGTACATGTGAAAAGCGTCTTCTACGACACCGTCCTCCGTCGGTCGAATGTACGTGGAATCGCCATAGCCGCGGTAATCAAAAGCGATGACATGGAAATTTAGCTTTTGAAATACTTGGTACATTAACAGTCTGTGTGGCGATCCTCTGTGGTTGGAGTTACCGTGGCAGTATAAAACGATAGGACTATGTGTTTGCTGCAGACTTTGAACTGAACAACGTTGTTTTTTTACAGCATCGCAACAGTTTGGACAGTCGACACGACATAACGAATAGGGAATCATTTGCCAAGCTCCGATCTTGACTGGGCGATTGGCGGCCACTGAATGAAACTCCACTTGGAAATTTCTACCGCCTATAACACTACATCTCGAGGGATTCTCATAGTCGGGATCTTTTGGGTAGTTAACACAGTTCGAGAAGACAATTTTTCTCTGGATGAATTTGCTGTATTTGAAGACTAGCGGTAGAACAGCGACGTGGACAAAGAATAGGCTGGCGGTGACCGACGCGCCAGCCATGAGTATTGTCCCAAGTACCATTTGAACTGTTTTACTACATTATTATTAGTATGAATAGAAAAGAAAAACTTGGAATTTGTGGGCCGAATATTTGACTCGTTATGTTATGACAGTAAGTCTGACATTATTCTGAGTGCTGACTAATAATGCCAATACATAGTCAATGACAAACTTGCCGGCCTCGTTGTCTATTGTTAAAGAGTTATTGATTGTAGAAAAGGTGTAAAGTATGTGTAAAGTCTAAGAAAAATCGTGCTCCGAGTTAAACAGCTGAACTGACTTCAAAATTTATCCGCACACGCTCTTATGTTCTGTATTTGCTCCATACAAAAATACCGGTATTATTTCGTTCTTTTTCGTTCTTTGGTTTATTATTTAATTTTTAATGGGCCAATCTAATAATACAAAGTCGTTACCTAAATACTTGATTCAGCACGTAAAGAGCATAAAATAATTCAAGATATTGGGCTATTTCGGGGTTTTTTAAAAATACCGGTTCCGAGCCCTGTTCTTAACTATAAAGTTATGTCAGATCGTTCTGAATACCGCGCACTTATTGTTGCTGACGCAATAAAATTATGCGTCTTGCATAACTCCCTCGCATAACAATTACATAACGCATATAATAAGAGGGCCTACCTTACCGTGAAAATCGAAATTTCGGTAGCTCCCTCACTATCGCACTTGTACGACTCGAGTGAATGAGACGCAAACAACGAAATTTCGATTTTCGATGTTCAAGCAGGCCCTATGGAATAATTATTTAATGGAACAAGTTAACATTAAGTAGGTAATGGCAGAACTAAACTAAGCGTGAAATATGATTTCAAACATACAATAGGCTGTTGTTATGTTTACTATATTATGTTCCCTTACTCAATAATAATTAGCATCATTAACTTGGTATTACCAGGCTAATCATATCTACTCTGTTTGGTGGTAGACATATAAATATTTATATTTCAGGTATGTCTAGATAGACAAGGTTTAAAGGTATTAGATAATCTATCTAATACCTTTAAACGAGCAATTCTTGTTTATTTATATATTTCGGGGATCTCGGAAACGGCTCTAACGATTTCAATGAAATTTGCTATATGGCGGTTTTCGGGGGCGATAAATTGATCTAGCTAGGTCTTATCTCTCCTGGGAAAACGCGCATTTTTGAGTTTTTATATGTTTTCTGAGCAAATCTCGGTCTCCCAGATCTGACAATTATAACTTGAATCTTTTCAAATCGATATATTAGGTAAGCATGCTCCATCCTCGACTACATCGTCTTTACCTTTTTCTCACAGAACTCGTAGTGTAAATTTCATTCGCAAGCGTGAAGGACGTACGCGTTTGCGTTAAGTCCCATTTTGTATGGGATTTTAAACAGCGCGCCAAGCGGGATGTTTTGGAAACTCAAAATCCCACTTAACGCATACGCGTACGTTACGTAAAGCTATCGAATGAAATTTACACTAGGGATACAGATATCAAAGCAGATTCCAAAAAAAGTCTTTAGATTTGACAACGCAAGGAGTAGATCGTTAAGTATTTCGTGCAAAACATCGAACGCTTCAATCACAAACCTAAATCCCGGCATCGGAATACCGACAATATTTCTTTATCGCAATACTTTGATTTATGGGATTCCTTGAATTCTTGTTTGCCGTTTTCAAATGTAAAACCGATATTATTGGAAAAGCATAAAAGTTCCAGCTTTGTCGTGTATGTACTTACGTTTCAAAGCGACGCGGAGAATTCGAATCCATTAGTGAGACTCGGCTGGCGTGCGTTCGCTAAAACACCCTGAATTAAAACGGTTCGAGATATGTGGAAGGCTTAACAAAATTGTATTTAGTTGCTACCTTTACTGTGTTTATAAGAATGGACACCTCGAAGACTGACATTGATCAGAAGTAAAAATCCCTATTTTAAAAGGCGTTAACGTGGACATTGCATCTCGCTCTTACCTCTGGGCAGCAAAACTATCTCTCGCTCCTCGTCATTCGCCAACTCGTTTCTTTATAGCTTCACTCGTTACTCGCATATCGCCTCAGGTTAAGCACCTCTTATATGACCACCAATATACAGTTTGCAACAATTTATTTGGCTCTGCAGGGGAATAGCCGACCTAGGGTTCTCTTTAGGGGTTTTTAGTCGGTATTTGGCCCCTTGGCCAGGAGTTCGACATATCCGTCCAAATTCCCATCAGGCTAGGCGGAATGCCTAAATGCATTAATCCACGTTAAAAAAAAAACCGGTCAAGTGCGAGTCGAACTCGCATCCCAAGGGTTAAGTACTGCACACATTTTCGAACGAGCGAGCAAAGCGAAGTTCATAAGTACATTCAACTGTTCATTCAATTTTTCCACACACGGCTGGCTATCTTTAATTTTGTTCGAAGTTCGCAAATTGCTGGCATCTCACTCTGTCACTCTAATTACGGTTTCATTGGAGTAAAAGAGAAATCCCCGCAATTTGCGAACATCGGTGTTCGCGGTAGACCCTCTGATATACGGCAGTTCAGCCTTCTCATTTAGCTTCTCGTACTTAAACCAATTATTTGTTCTGTTTGAGCACTAACCTCCTAAAGCTCATCCTTCGACCTTGCGTGGAGGCGCACCTCTCTTGGACGCTTCAGGCCTTCGGCCCAACGCAGAGCTCGGCCTTCGACCTTCGCACTAGCTGTCCACACCACGTTTCACGTAAATCAATTGCGGTTGTGGCCCTGATAGAGCTTATCCGCAATCCTTATTCTTAAGTCCGGCTCAAGCTTAATTGCAGACTTCTTATACGTTTTTCCAGTAATCTATAGGTATCGGGCCTAATCGCTTAACAAAAGATAGAACAAAATCGACGATCTCCTTTACAGGAAGCATGCACATGTCGGAGGCTCCGGGCCTTCGGCCTTCGCATTCAGACACTTGTAGGTACTATAATTGTTCTGTGTTTGAACACTAACCTCCCGCAACTCGGCCTTCGGCCGTGCGTTTCAAAAGCTACTGGGGGATGCTTCGGGCCTTCAGCCCTACGCGTAGCTCGGCCTTCGGCCTTCGCAAAAGCTGTCCACACCGAGTTTCACGTAAACCATTACGGCTGTGTCCCTAAAACAGCCCAACCGCGTTTTTTTTCTTAAGTCCGACTCACGCTTGACTCTAGATTTCTAATAGGTTTTCCTGTCATCTAGAGGTAACGAACTATTATGTGTATTTTTTTCTAAATTTTAGACCCAGTAGTATCGGAGTTAAGGGGGGGGAATGGTCATTTTTTACCTATTTTCTTAAATAACTTCTAAACTATTTCATATAAAATTATAAAAAAATTATATTTGAGATCCTCAAAATAAGCCCTTTCATTTAATATGTAACACGATATGGTTTGCAAAACTTTGTTTTTTAATTTTCTCATGTTCCCCCTATAAGAGCCCCCTATGCTTAAAATTCATTTGTTTTTATTACATGTCCGTCTTTGGGTCACTGATTTTCATATGTGTACCAAATTTCAACTTAATTGGTCCAGTCGTTTTGGAGCAAATAGGCTGTGACAGACGGACAGACGGACAGATAGACGCACGAGTGATCCTATAGGGGTTTCGTTTTTTCCTTTTGAGTTACGGTACCCTAAAAACAACCTCATAATGATAGCTCAATTTGCTGAAAGCAAACATTCTATTATTTTTCTCAAGAAATAAAACTGCATCTACAAATTTTCAGACAATTTTCAACAGCAGTCGCCATCATCGGAATGTCATCTTTAGTTTATGAGCGTCACTGTGTTATTAAGTTATCAATTCCATTTTGGACGTCCTTGGTACCCCTGGAACGGGGTAGTTCCTCAAGACCTGCTCAACCTCGGCCATGGTAACTGGCGAGAGCTATCGCAAGACCGAGAGGCATGGCGTGATCTGGTGTCTGAGGCCAGGACTCACTTTGGGTCGTTGTGTCACTTTAGGACAGTCTATAAAACAATACAGTCATTCGACGAAGCCACCTAGACACAGACAGGGCAATCGTGAAGGGTGCGAGGGGCGAGGGGTGGGTCGCGCGCACCCGAACTACATACATTGCCATTGTAATAGCACGGTACTACTTAAAGGGCTAGCGTGTCTTATAGTAAGTCATGGGCAGTTGTGTAAAGGGGCCCACTGATTAACAGTCCGCCGGACGGTATCGGCCTGTCAATTGTTCGGAACTGTCAAAATTTTGTTCTAACTGACAGGCCGATACCGTCCGGCGGACTGTTCCCTAATATACTGTGTTCTTGTGCGGTGTCGGCATTTACGCAAACGTCAAAGGCGTCGGTCCACTGTTACTTTTTACACTGTGACCTTAGTAATTAATTAAGTATAACATTTTATTTCAATGGTTGCTACATTTTGCAGAATATTACACTAATTTATTTCTAGGGTTTTCATAACAAATAGTCCCAGTAAACCCACTAAAATATTGTTAAAAACAAATAGAGCATAACTAATCCGTCTGCAACAGATATTAGTACTTTTCTCTTTCACATGGGCCCAATTTAAAAGGTTTTTCGAGAGGCTATCAGTAAGCTTGATGAATCCTTTAGAAAATATAATTCAGTACGATATTCTGAATATACCGTTGAATATATAAACTCATGAAACGCTTTATCTGCGTGATATTTTAATTACCATTGTTAAGGCATTTTGTGAAAGGATTTCACTTTATATGATGGCCCTTATCACCCGCTTTCAGTACATTACAGTGGTAACATTGCGTGACCTATTTTGCGGCGTGGCAATAAATTTCCAAGAATTGGCATTACTTCAAATAGCATACATTAAAAAGTATTATTTATGAATAGGCTAGACAGACAACGAATAGGCTAAGGGGATAATAAAAAGCTTTAGGAAAATATAAAGCTCTAATAATTCATAGGCTGTTTTTTGAGATTGAGACCAAAAACAATTCTGTTTTTTCCGTTACGCCTCAAGAACTCCTACCTATATTATAAGTTTACTTATACGTTTATGACTAGCTCGTTCGTACCGTATATTACTGTGGATAAAACATGCGTCACTCTAGTACTTTTTTGCAGATATAGCGATAATAAAAACAAGACATTTCAAACAGCACTTTTAGCCACCGCTCGCTCGACATTAATGAATGAACATTTTTATACTTAAGTGCAGTAAGCACAACCATAATATGCAAAACATAACGGTTGTCTTATTCTCAGCAATAATGAAAATTATAGTTGTGCACAACGTGTTATCTAGCTAACCTGATTCTATACCTAATGCTCTTACTTAAGTAATATTACAGAGCTCTTCGCAAGAGACTACGAGGGCAATAAATACTAGCACAAAGGTGATCTAAAGGAGCAACTCAAGTTACGAAAGCAACATATTGTTACGAAACGTGCTTCTTTTGTTTCCTTCGTATTAATTTAGGTTCGTATTTTATCAAGCAATAATGGAAGGATCATCATAGCGTGAGCGCTCCTTACGTGACCTACTAACGGATTAGGTTGATTATACAGTGATTATGTTCTTATTTATTTTGTCTGTTCTGCTTTAGATAATTATGGTTTAAAATTACTTTGCATCGAGGACAACCTGTTTGACTGGAGGCAGTGGAGGCGATCAAAGGCGATGTGCGACGAAATCGCGGAGTGAGCCACAGCCACGCCTGCCTATAATTACGTATCTTAAGCAAGAATATAGTTGAGCGATAATCGCTTTCTCGCGGCTGGTCAAACAACTGCCATATGCTGACATGATTCACAAGTTTCACAGCCAGGAATTAGGATCAGGTCGTACGTACAAAACAGACCTTTATACAAGCTTTTATTTAACTTTCGACGTTTAAGTGTTTGTTTAGGCCAAATCTTCCTTGAAATTAACCAGGTAGCCAATTCGAACGTACACTTAGACATCAAAATAATATCTTAATGATGTCATTTAGTTATCCTTCGCGCGTGCGTTTCACTCGTACTTGTCCGTACATGTACTGGTGGAAGCGTGACGCACGGGCAAATGAGAACAAAATGACATCATTTAGATACCGTAAAATCAGGTAACTTTAGTCCACAACTTACTACTATGGTCCAAGTTCAAGTTCCAGTAAAATACGTGTAGATATTTTTCAAATTATGTTGAGATACTAGTATAGAAAAATCATTAGTATATCTAAGCTTCAAAATAAATGTAAAGAGTACAAATTAAAATGTATGAATATGAATATGAATAAAAAGGCTCATAAATAATCAACGTTAAAAACTGGATCATAATTTATTGTATTTGTAGTTTACGTAGGCTTTTTGCCACCACCATCAAATAATAAAATTTAATTATATTAACACATTTTGAAATATAAATCCAATCGCTCAATCCTATAAAAATCACCATTCGGGCCGTTATTAGTTTCAAGTGACGAAACGTTTTCCGATAATGAGTTCATAAAAAGGGACCAAAAATTTTCCCTTCCTTCAATAATTTTAGGGCAATTACTCGGAAACTCGGCGTAATTAATAGCGCTGTAATAATGTTGAAAAATCAAACAGGAAATTAAATGCATTTTAGCTTTCCTACGCTCGACCGAAGTATCATTAATTTCTGAGTTCTGAAGTCGACAGGCGGTTGCGGGTTCGCTAATATAAAAGGACAATGACAAAGGCTCAAATAAAACTCCATCCTCACTTCGAATTACAAAGCCTTAGAAAATAATGATAACTATTTCTTTTCTCACAAAGAGCATTATTTTTCATTGAGCCACCGAGCGAGTTGAGCCATAAAATCTTTAAACCTTTTTAGTCGATGCTGAAATGAATAGCGACTTCTCAAGATTAATGGGGTAGTATTGAGTTTCTGCGGGATTTTAGCTCATGCTAGGTCAGAGAAAAATGAAGGTATTCGTTACAAATTTACAGGACCTAGATAAGCCGTCTAACTTTAACCATGGTATAATAATATACTCCGCCTGGTACTCCATTCCCGTCTTTTCTAGGTCACCTAACTGACACGGGCCTACGTCATCATGCGACAGCGCTATATGATAATATGCGATAGCGCTATATATAGCGGCCATGTTGTTGTGACGTAGGCCCGTGTCACTCTGGGAATGGAAGACCATGTTTTATTAGACTATGACTTTAACCATAGATTTCAGTGTCTGTTGGGAGTGAAAAAGTTACATAAATGTTGCTAGGGTAAATAGGTAGGTACTTGTAATAATTTGCCGTCTAAATTACATATAATTATGTATAAATAGGTAATTTCAAAGTTTCTTATCGTACGTGTTTTATAACATAGTTGGTTGATTAGTTATTTACAGGTCAGTTAATAAAAGAATGTTGAATGAACGTCTTTCGTATTTTTATCAGCCTTAGTCAAAGTTTTTATTTCACTTATCAACCTCATTCATTTGTTTATTTGCAAGTTAAAGTTAATTATGTCAAGATTATACGAATCCGTTATACGAATAATTTATAAGACATTGAACGTTACGAATTAACCTGATGACCTATGAGGACACAATTGGTAACGGATTTAAGGAATTTTAGTTTCAGTTTAAAACAATTTTCTAAATACTGTTACCTAACTAATAATACAATACCGAATAAGTGTGCGCATAGTACAAATACCCTTGCAAAGGCGTAAAACTATACACTATTTATATATAGTAATTGTGCAACTATTTAAGCTGGCACAGAATTAATGCGACCTAGACGCCAACTCGAACTATAAAAATCTTACCTTAATAACTATGTTATTCTTCGAGCAACACGGAAGGGAGGCGACATTCGCACTATTTCCCCTCTGCCTAGGTACAAGATCAACTGATCTAGCGCGGATAATAAAACTAGTTGCGCTCGGATTTTTGACTAGACCGAGTCCAGACTGGTCCAGACGCGCGCGTGAACACAGCGGCGGAAAAATGCCTAATTGCTCGGTTTTTTGTTGTAAAAAGAGGTCGGGGACATCAAATTTACAAAAAGAAGGTGTTACATTTCACATGTAATATTTTTTTTACATATCATACGTTTAATTACATTTAAACACAATGATTATATTTTAGTCTCATGTAATTGTTGGATTTATCGATTTTGCTCGCCCAGTACAAATTGCGAATCGGTCGAGCGACAAATCCGACTTCTCATCTCTCAGAATACAATAAAATTCTTCGACGAAAATGTGTTAGTGTGCGTGTTGTGACACTTGTGACTCGTCTGTACACAAAAAGAGATCGAGGTTTGCAAGATTTGTCTTTGACGTGTGTCATTTTCTATGTATTTGTGTCGTCACTACAGATTGGATTTTGTATGTAAGTGTGTGAGAAGTCCGACTGTGTGTACCTTTCCCCCCGCAAAAAATGGCAGAAAGATTTGTACGGTAAGATATCGCTTGGGCCCCTACCTTCCGACGAGTCGGAAGCCGGTGTTGCTCGAAGATGTTATTGATTGCATAGATCAATTACTAGTAAATTAATACGTGGGAGATGCACAGTGGTGGCCAACCGGGTTAAACATGCTTTATTTATAATTAGATACCTACAAGAAGATGGTGCCTAATTAGTAGTTTTAGGTCAGTCAAGGGATTTGATTTCTGTGCCACTTGGTACCTTGTCAAAGAGATAATAAATGTGAAAGTCGCTAGGGATCTCATTCAATTATTCGATTGGATGTCACTGTGACAAGATACGACTAGGTATTTAACTGCGGCACAGAAATCAAGTCCCTTGAACGTTACACAAGGTGAAGATGTTGTTAAAGCATTTTCACCTATGACGTTTATAAGCCACTTAGGTGAAACTGCATTTAACACTATCCATAATTTAGTGCGCATTTACACTAACAGAAGCAATTAAGATTTAAGATGAGGTATTATAACGTTTTTTCGAACTTTCTATTATATATCGGTTCGACAGAATTTCGTTGCACAAGTTTACACAGACGGCCTACAGGGGTAAATATTTAATGAATTGATAGGTAAACTCATTGACATGCATAAATAATTAACTCGCATAAACATTGAAAACATTGATATGTATGTAATGGGGCGGCCCATTGTTCGAAATGTATCAATTAGAGTGTAATTATTAGGCGTATTGGAAAACTAAGGGTTCTGTAAGAATAGTTTGATAATTAAACACTTTACACAAGCATTACAAAAACCTTATATTTCTAATTATTGAATTATTATCATTATATCAACTGAAAGGTCCGAAACGCAGTGAGGTTATTTTTTTCTCTAACATAGCAACTAGTATTTGATTTCTTTCATATTTAAAGCTATTAGGGAAATAAATTTGGCATTTGCCAATTTAATATTTGACGTTTTGATTTCTGCATTAGATGTCGTACTTATACTACAGAAAAAATGTCCAAGAAACCCTTGCAGTGGCCAGTGTGTACACTTAAAAACACATGCAGATTTAAAACAAATATTTGTGTGTGTGTGTCCTTTTGATTGATAAATGCATATATCTACTACTACATACGTATTGAGAATCTTATTTAGAATAATTATTCTAAATATTACGGTTCTCAATAGGCATTAGTTTTTGTATTGTTAACATACTTAATTATTAACCGCAGTTTATATTTTTTTCTAGTCAAATGAACCCCAACTTACACAATGATAGAATACATGCATAAATTAGCCACTCGCAATTAATTACTCAAATCTAATCAAACGCTTAACTAGAATACAACAGAGTGCCGGTGTATTAGGCTTTATTTGTAAAACTAATATTATGGAAAAGAAGCCACAAGCAAAACAATCTTGGTTTAGGAAATTTGAAAAAAATCTAGGTTTCCAAAATGACATTAAATGGGTGAACACTATACTAATTACTCTATATCATATACTATTCATTTATTGGCCCTATCATTACGCTTTTCCAGTTAAATGGCAGACAGTTGTGTTTGGTAAGTTATTTTTATTTTTATAAGCATTTATTTAATTTGTAATTCACATTGCTTAGTGTGTTTAGGAGGCCAATTTCAAACTTACATTTTGATATTCGCCCAAGTGTCTCGCTCGCCAATGTATGTATGTATGTATCTATGTATGGACCAATACTTACGAGCGAAATGCACGGGACTCGTACATAATGACACACTTGTCGCACTTGCCATGAAATGTAGGTACTATTTTTGGCTATTCTGAATCGCACTGATAAGTAGATGATTGACTAATTATGAGTACATCGGCTATAAAAGCTTATATTTTATATCGAAAATGTAATGTTCGTGAAAATCTTATTCTTGGTGACACATATTATTATTAGGTACGATCAGCCTCATACAAATATAATATAAATATAAATATTATTTTTTTCGGTAGCGGTTTTCACCTATCAATAGAGTGATTCTTGGGAAAGGTTTAGGAGTATAATTTGTTAACCCGTGTGAAGCCGGGGTGGATCACTAGTTATTTATAAAAAATGTGTCAATTTCGATAGGCTTAGGTTGTGCCATGTATTTGTCACAGACAAGTTTAGGAACAATTTGTTTGTAAAGAACAAATGTACCTAGTCGCTTGTACTCGATATTAAAGCAAACTCATTTATCATTTTTATTTTTTTAGAATGTGATTATTTATATTTACCTCATAGTATTTCTAAAAAGAAAGTTTTCATCGATAAATCAATTTAATCCTCGGAGACTCCTTTCAATATGATGGAAGAGGTCACATGATTGATGATTTTACTGTGTTCTGAGTTTAATGCTTTGATTTTATGATTTTGTTTAGTCCCGTAGACTATTAAATATGTCTGCCGTTTAGACCTAAGAGAGACCTCTAGGCATTGCTACGACTGGTCAACTCGTTTTTTAAATGTGTTCAGCCGTCTTTGCGTGATTAAAATAATAAATGTAAACATCTAAACATACTATAATGTCTATTGTCTACCACTTATCGCAGGCGGTTGGTATAAAACGCATTTTCACTGAGGAGATAACGGAAGTACGGAACACTAATTTTAACTAAGGGGAAACGAGCTTTCACTAAGTAGTGGTTTTTGCGGTAACATTAACAAATACATACAAGGTGCAGCGAGGCAATTTCGACTGCGGGTTAATTTCAACTAATTGAAATATCTTCCATGTTTTACATTATTAACTAGTGGCTCTGTGAGCTGTAGACCTCGCGAGCAGAGCTTGAAATAACATGGTGCTAAGAGCTTTAAATACACCGTGTTTTTTTTGATTTCCGTTAATTTCAAGGGTGCATTCCTGAGCTTAAATCAAGTAACTTTCTCAAAGACACCGATGTTCTAATTAAGTCCATTTCGGAGATAATCCATAATTTATTTTTTTACTATAAGGCCTCTACAAGCGTGTACACTTGCCTTAGGGCCGGCTTACATATTGATTAGTGTTTAGAATGAGTTCATACATTTGCTACTAAACTTAAGTACAATCTCGGTCGATTGATGTACGAAATGACATTGATATGTCACAGATTTCAATTGTTTGGTTGAGTTAAATGTAATGCCCGTGTTACAACAACGCTATATGCTACATTTAATTACTTTTTAAACAAAAAAAAAACAAAAAAGAAAACAAAAAAAAATTTTTTTTTGAAAATTAACTATGCCATTTAGTTCTTATAAACGTACTTAACTATACCCCGAAGTTAACGGAATTCAATAAAAACACGGTGTATAGTCAATTAAAGAAACGCCTAGAGACGCCTAAGACGTCAAACGCCTAGCAACGGAAAAACACGCTCTTTGTCGAATTTAATTTTAAATAAGTCTCCTAGCCCCCTTTTCATCAGTTTTTTTTATCTCAACCAATCAACATGGGTTTATAGTCGACATACCGTTTGCGAATTTTCTTTGTGGAGACCGCAGCCCGAGTAAATGGGCCCTAAGCTCTGGCGGCCGGCTTGACAGACGTTACGTCAATCTAAGAAGATATGAAATCATAACAGAAAATGTTTACAAGGAATATGTATTCCAAAAATCATTATATGTGGTCATGATAATGCTACAACTACAATAATTTCATATAAAAGAATAAAAATAAGTGCATGTGTGCAAGTGACTGAAGTTCTTGTCCGGAGAATTCGACTTATACTTAGTGATTGTTTATGCATGTTTTTATATTCATTTTAGTTTCTATTTTATTCATAAGTTTTTATTTTCTTTGTGATAAGTTTTCTATGTCGCTTCAACCAAGCGCAAATAATGCCGTCCCCACCACGTCATCCCTGGAATCCACTGAAACACAATGCCCACTCTGTCCTGAAGTCCGCTTTTTCAAAGGGCAACGTGGTCTCAATATTCACATCGGTCGTGTCCACGGTAACCCAACTCCCAGCTACACGCCGCACGTTGATTCTAGTGTAGTCACTAACCCTACAAGCTCACCTCTTAATAATCATCCGCCAATTTCAGAAACTTTAAGCAAACTCAAACAATCAATTCCAGTCATTAAAAGAATCCCACGAGGCGCCCGAATTTCAGTTGCCCAGAAACTTGCAGATGATTTGAGAGCCACGGTGAATCAGAATTCTAAGGAAAGCTGGGAAAACCTACTTACCTTCCCCTACAGAGTTCTCTACGCCAAACAAGCTGCGCAAAGAGGTGTTTCCCTTACGTCTCGGATCAAGCAGAACTGTTCCAATCCCCATGATGTCTC